>NW_011888856.1:3118359-3124503 GCF_000151845.1 Pteropus vampyrus
GAGGCAAGCCTTGGTTGATCTCACAGATTGCAAGGAACTTGTCATCTTACAATCCCTTATTTTTTATTTTTTACGCCTACAGCACCTGTCTTCCTAGGTGGTCTCCCATCCAAGTACTAACCAGGCCCAACTCTGCTTAGCTTCTGAGATCAGACGAGATCATGCTTGTTCGGGGTGGCATGGCCATACACCATATGTATTTTTTTAATCTACTGCCTTCTGACAGTAAGGCCCTAGGCCACTGGGCTGGCAGGAGATTCATTTGCAGCCATCACTGAGACTTCCCTTTTCCTGGTTGCCACCCAGGATGGTGTGGTGTCCCAGAGTTTTGCCCTAAGCCCCACCTCTGGGGCCCCCACAGGCCATCCCCTTGAGGCCTCCAGGACTGCCAAGGAGTGCAAGTGGACTCCCACATCATTTTGATCCTCAGAATCCTTGCCCTCCCCCCCACGACCCTCCTCCTGTGCACACAGCCTAAGCTGCCACAAGTGTTTACAAAATGCAGGAGGAATCATAGACATGCAGCAGTTCTGGTTTATTACTGTCTTGCTAAACCTCCCCAGGGCAAAGAAATGCTAAGGGCCTGACGACCAGCTCGAAACATGGGGAAATGCAGAAAGAGCACACAGAAACAAGGATGCCTGTGAGGTAGCCCACCGTGCATGCTGCTGGCCTTTGATGCTCACTGCTAAGTAGGACACTCCACATTTTGAGGCGACATCGACTGAAGCAATTATCCAAAATAATTGGGTCTCCCATATACTTTTGGTAGAAGCATCCAGATAACTGAGATGACAGTCAAAACTTTTCACTTGAAATTTAGAACAAATTCATAATTATCATACTACTAGACAGTGAACTGATTCAGGGCAGAGTGTTAGCTGTAATGGTCTTGAACTTGAGAGTTTGATCTTCATCTCTGAGTTATATAACCTTGAACAAATTATTTTAATCTCTTGAGCCCATTTTCTCACCAATAAAATAGGACTCACCTTGTAGCATTGTGAGGACACAGTACATAAAGGGACCTGGCAGAGAGTAGGCATTAAATAAACGCTCCCTGGAGAGGTGGATGATGGAAGGACACATTGACACACAGACAGATGGACATCTCAGCCCTTCAATTTAATCTACTTGTGTAGTACAAGTATCAAATGCCTCAAAACATTATTTAAATATACATTGTCAGTCATGACATCATGTGAGAACTTTGTACCTTACAATAGCATCTATGCATTCTTGAGCTGTTGGTCAAATGTAACTTCTAAACTAGGGTCTAAACTGGAGCCTCTGTCTTGTCTCTACAGATTATTATAAATAAAAAGAAACACTGAAGTTGAGAGAGAGGAACCCAGGGTCAGTTAGCTCTTTATCAGGTGCAAGGAGAGCATATTCTTCCATTCATTAACACCCACTTAGGCCTGCCAAGAGAATGCCAATCAACTGCTATTTGCCTGGGGTACACACAGAAGAGTTAACCAGAAGGCAGAAGATTGGGTAAACAGTAGAGAGGGCCGAGGAAGAAAGCTTAGACTTGCGGACCTGTGTCTACGGGGGAATTGAAAAAGCCAGTACAGGTCCAGGAAAGACACATGTTCAGAAAATATTTGCGAAGACTTTAAGCCTCTACCTTAGATTGATTCCAAGACTCACGTCTACCCAGCTAATAAGTAGAGGAATACCCCAGCACAGAGTCAATCTGCAAACACCGGGACAGGTGACTACTTTTCAAACGTTCCATTTCCAACTAAAAATAAAATAAAATATACAAAGAAACAGAAAATGATGGCCTATTGAAAGAAACTAAATATTTCTCCAGAATTCATCCCTTAGGAAACACAGAGATCAGACTTAATAAACAAAGACTTTTTTTAAAAATCAACTTTTAGTATGTTCAAAGAGCTAAAGGAAAACATAGACATAGAACCAAAGGAAATCAGAAAGATGACATATGAATAAAATAAGAATTTCAACCAAAAAAATCAATCGCAGAAGGAAAAATGGAAAATTCGCAAACATATGGAAATTAAAACTATGCTCCTAAACAACCAATGGGTGAAAGAAGATATCACGGGGGAAATTAGAAAATATCATGAGACAAATGAAGATGAAAACACAGCAAACCGAAACTTATGGAAGGCAGCAAAAGCAGTGCCAAGAGGGAACTGTACACCTGCAGACACTTCCAAAAGATACATGTCAAACGGACAGCCTCACCTTACAACATGAGTAGCTATAAAACACACACACACACACACACACACACACACACACACACACACACTCTCTCTCTCTCTCTCTCTCTCTCTCTCTCTCTCTCAACCAAAACCTAGCGAAAGGAAAGAAATAGTAAGGATTAGAGCAGCAATAAATAAAATAGAGACTAAAAAAACAATATAGAAGATCAACAAAACCAAAAGTCGGCTCTTTGAAAAGATCAAAGAAATCGATCAGCCATTAGCTACATTGATGAAGGAAAATAACTCGAATTAACCAAAGTCAGAAATGAAAGAGGGGACATCACTACTGATTTTAGAGAAGTAAAAAAAATAATAATAAGTAAAATATGAACAATCGTATGCCAACAAACTGTATAATCCATATGAAATGGACAACCTACCAAGGATGAACCGTAAAGAAAAGAAGCATTAGCAATCCCACCGCTTATTATCATTCTGATGTCTGCATGACCAGATAGATGTGCAAATAGACAGATACCTTATCTCGTTTAACCTCCATGACAACCCTATAAAGCAGATGAATGATGATCATCTCCACGCTCCAGATGAGGAAACTGAGACACGAGAGGTCAAGCACCTCGCGTGAGATTATGCAAAAAGCACGAGGCGGCACTTTGCACGGTGCCCTATGCTGCTCGTTACATAGGGTATCACACGTGATCCACCCAACAACCCTACAACATAAATCCTATTACAGTCAGGAACACTGAGACTTGGACACATAACCAAATAGGCTGCCTAACTTGCTCAGGGTCAAACACACAGTGTGCGCTGCTGGCAGATGCAAACCCACGTTCTCTCCAGCCCTGGGCAGGCCGAGATGTTGGGACTCAGGGCAACGGGAGTTCTTAAGTCTCACAGAGGAAAACAAAAACCATGCCATTGCAAGACATAAAAGCCATCCCCGCTTCCATGTGGGCTCCCAGCCCTACGAGGCCCCGAGAGTGACACGGTGGCAAGCACCAAGGCCCTGGGACTCTGCCACCCATCGGGGGTCTGTGGGGGTGGCCTGAGCCCAGAGTGCAGAGCACAGCTCAGCTTCCTCAGAAGGATGGTTAAGAACCACGGAAAGAAACCACACATGTAAGGAGAAAATCTCAGAGGCTTTAATAAAAACATGGGCTTTGAAATCAGGAAACAGAAGAGCTCCATCAGAGCTAAATTGAGACCCACAAACTGAGCGCCAGGAAGAGTGACCCAGGCGGCCACATTAAAGAGCAGCCTGGCTGTCTGCTGGCGGCTTCGTGGGCGGCCGGGCCTCCCTCTGGCCCCCTCAGCTCTCTGCCCTGCGCCCGCTCCCCCACATGGGGTGGTGGGGACGTGCTCTCATGTGACGGATGGTTCAAGCCAGCCTGGAAAGAGAGCTCCGCGCTGGAGCAGCATTCAGCGCCCGCCTCTGTTTGCCTTGCGAAAGAATAGCGATAACGTATTTTCTCCCGCGGAAAGACTTTACGTAGCACCAACGCTTTGCCAAGTATCCGCTGAGCCCTTCCTGTCCCACCCCCTCCATCACCTGCCCCTGCCTCCCCTCTTCATGCTTCCCTTACCCACCCTGAGCTGCGGCCACCCGGACTCGCTCCAGCCGCATCCTTCCCCTTCTACCCACAATGCCCTCCCCTACCTTGTTTGTCTGGAAGATTCCTAACGAGACTTCAGAACCTCAGCCAGCTCACAACCACCTCCTGTGGAAAGACTTTTCTGAGCCACAAGGCTTCCTCTGTGCCCAGCGCACCTACCCCAGCCCCTTCTGCATCTTTCTGCCTTGATATGTATGCTGTATCATCTAGCATCTGCCTGTCCCCACAGGCCAGGAGCTCCATGACGCCGAGGACTGTCTCAGTGGATTCTCAAGGCTGAACGTGGCCTGGTTCTGTGTGTACTGGTAGGTGAATGGGGAATGTGAAGATGCCATTTTAGCCTGGTAGAAGAGGTGTTTCTGAGACAAATTCAAGTCACCACTCCAGAAGGCAAAATTTGCTGAAAACTTGAGTGACCTACCTCAAAAAACAAGGGATTCCAGAGGACGAGCAAATCACCCGAGCCTGGAAGAGAAGCGAAGGATACACAGGAACGAAGACAGCAGTGGAGCAGAATTTCCACAGGCATCTGGGTTTCCTGCAGCTTTGTGGGGTGCTGCAGTCTCTGTTTGCCCCGTTGGAGTATTAGAGAAAAGAAGGAGGGGAGTGGATTTGACAACCAGGACGTCCACGTTCTTCTGGAAAGTCTGGTCGCGTTGGCGTCTGGGGAGGAGGGAAGCCCGGCGTTGGGGAGAGAAGGGTGGATGACGCCGCGGGGCTCCTCCCTTGTCTGCCCTCACGTGGCTTCGTCCCTCCCCCATCCTTTCTGTTCAGGTGAGGCTAAGCAATGTCGCTGTGACCCTCTGGAAGCAGAGTTCGAAGCCAGATTCTGTCACCTATGGCATGGCCCTTTTCTGTATCTTACGTGGGGTTCAGATTCCTTGCCCAGAAGTAGGATATTAACCCCTATCTCAAAGATATTGGAGGAACGAAATGGAACAGACGGCCATAGGGTCAGAGTTCAGAGCAGGAAGCAGAAATCACTTTAGCCAGGAAGAATGAAGACAGGAACTCAGGTACTGACCAAAGCATCAGGAGGTCTGGAGTCGGCTGGAGGCCGGGTCTCGAGGAGTTACTCCCAGGACACGCGAAGCTGGCCCACCAATGACGTGGTCAAGGACATGGGGAACCGGGAGTCCCACCACCAGAGTCATCAAGTTCAAACACACTCCCAGCTGTGAGGCTGCAGGGCAACCCTTGGTGTCTCTTTCTACGGACTCGTCTACACAAGGTTGAGGGTGACCCAGGTTGACATTGGGGCATCTCACCTGGTGGTGCCTGGGGCAGGGTGACAGTGACGACCCACAGAACTGTGTGTGAGCCCTGTGGGCACAGGACCTTCAAGGAAGGACTAAGAGAGAGAAAGAGCCACAAGCAGCTCTGGTTAGTGACAAAGTATGGCTCAAGTGGGGGAGAATGGCATTCCTCTCGGGCCAGTGCAGAACCCCGTGAGGACCCCAGGACTCACAGCTGAAATGTGGCACCTTGAGGGGAGCAGCACTTCGAGCCCAAGAAAACAGGGCCTTCTGCACAACACCAGCAACCTATAGGGTCTCCCGCGGCAGTGGCAGAAACGTGGCACCGCTCAGCCCTGTGGGCAGCAGGCACCACCAAGGCACATGAAACAGAAGAACAGGAGAGAGGTCAAACGCCCCTGACACCCTTAAGGTCAAGGCCAAACTAAGGTCTTTGGAGGCCTCTGCTCCAACAGGTGATTTTCCCACCAGTGAAAATCAGGCTAAAGGCAATAATACGAAACAAAACGCACCTACGAGCATGGCCAGTGACGTCCGTTTTTCCATTAACGAATCGTTGGATGCTTTTCCTTCCCTCCTACTCTCCCCCATAAAAATACATCAGCAGCAACAATAGGTCACCCTAAGAACACATTTAGTTGCTTAGTCGGGCACTGCCCTGAGACACAGAGAACAAATTGGGCAAAACTTTGAGCAGATCCGGGCTTATTAGAATTACTGAAAATCTATAAACAACCGCAGAAGAGAAGGGCCTGGGGAAGCTTTGGGTTTCGTGTCACTTTAAATATCATCTGTGACCGTCCAGAGTGTTTTAGAGACAATGTTTTCCTACCTTGTGAATCAAAGGAGGAACAATTAGACTCTAACTGAAGTGATGTCCTCTCAGGTGATCCACCCCCACTGCCCTGCAAATCCTTCAGAGGCCAAGGCAAAAGATCAGACACGAGGTAGGAGGCATTTGGCAGAGGAGCAGCAGGAAATGGGCACCCAGGGCGGTGCCGACCTGCCTTGCCCCCCACGCTCCAAGAACCGCTTTGCACATTCCACTAAGGTCTGGATTCTGGGGAAAGC
>NW_011888856.1:3124553-3128795 GCF_000151845.1 Pteropus vampyrus
AGCTTTGTGGGGTGCTGCAGTCTCTGTTTGCCCCGTTGGAGTATTAGAGAAAAGAAGGAGGGGAGTGGATTTGACAACCAGGACGTCCACGTTCTTCTGGAAAGTCTGGTCGCGTTGGCGTCTGGGGAGGAGGGAAGCCCGGCGTTGGGGAGAGAAGGGTGGATGACGCCGCGGGGCTCCTCCCTTGTCTGCCCTCACGTGGCTTCGTCCCTCCCCCATCCTTTCTGTTCAGGTGAGGCTAAGCAATGTCGCTGTGACCCTCTGGAAGCAGAGTTCGAAGCCAGATTCTGTCACCTATGGCATGGCCCTTTTCTGTATCTTACGTGGGGTTCAGATTCCTTGCCCAGAAGTAGGATATTAACCCCTATCTCAAAGATATTGGAGGAACGAAATGGAACAGACGGCCATAGGGTCAGAGTTCAGAGCAGGAAGCAGAAATCACTTTAGCCAGGAAGAATGAAGACAGGAACTCAGGTACTGACCAAAGCATCAGGAGGTCTGGAGTCGGCTGGAGGCCGGGTCTCGAGGAGTTACTCCCAGGACACGCGAAGCTGGCCCACCAATGACGTGGTCAAGGACATGGGGAACCGGGAGTCCCACCACCAGAGTCATCAAGTTCAAACACACTCCCAGCTGTGAGGCTGCAGGGCAACCCTTGGTGTCTCTTTCTATGGACTCATCTACACAAGGTTGAGGGTGACCCAGGTTGACATTGGGGCATCTCACCTGGTGGCGCCTGGTGTGGGGTGACAGTGACGACCCACAGAACTGTGTGTGAGCCCTGTGGGTACAGGACCTTCAGGGAGGGACCAAGAGAGAGAAAGAGCCACAAGCAGCTCTGGTTAGTGACAAAGTATGGCTCAAGTGGGGGAGAATGGCATTCCTCTCGGGCCAGTGCAGAACCCCGTGAGGACCCCAGGACTCACAGCTGAAATGTGGCACCTTGAGGGGAGCAGCACTTGGAGCCCAAGAAAACAGGGCCTTCTGCACAACACCAGCAACCTATAGGGTCTCCCGCGGCAGTGGCAGAAACGTGGCACCGCTCAGCCCTGTGGGCAGCAGGCACCACCAAGGCACATGAAACAGAAGAACAGGAGAGAGGTCAAACGCCCCTGACACCCTTAAGGTCAAGGCCGGACTAAGGTCTTTGGAGGCCTCTGCTCCGACATGTGATTTTCCCACCAGTGAAAATCAGGCTAAAGGCAATAATACGAAACAAAACGCACCTACGAGCATGGCCAGTGACGTCCGTTTTTCCATTAACGAATCGTTGGATGCTTTTCCTTCCCTCCTACTCTCCCCCATAAAAATACATCAGCAGCAACAATAGGTCACCCTAAGAACACATTTAGTTGCTTAGTCGGGCACTGCCCTGAGACACAGAGAACAAATTGGGCAAAACTTTGAGCAGATCCGGGCTTATTAGAATTACTGAAAATCTATAAACAACCGCAGAAGAGAAGGGCCTGGGGAAGCTTTGGGTTTCGTGTCACTTTAAATATCATCTGTGACCGTCCAGAGTGTTTTAGAGACAATGTTTTCCTACCTTGTGAATCAAAGGAGGAACAATTAGACTCTAACTGAAGTGATGTCCTCTCAGGTGATCCACCCCCACTGCCCTGCAAATCCTTCAGAGGCCAAGGCAAAAGATCAGACACGAGGTAGGAGGCATTTGGCAGAGGAGCAGCAGGAAATGGGCACCCAGGGCGGTGCCGACCTGCCTTGCCCCCCACGCTCCAAGAACCGCTTTGCACATTCCACTAAGGTCTGGATTCTGGGGAAAGCCGCCAGCGGGAGCCATTCGAGGGAAGGCCTGTTCCCTCATCAACGTGACGTAAAGTGATGCCTGGAAAAGACAGAACACTCTCCAACTAAAATCAACCCTTTCTTTCTTCCTCCTGTCTTCGTTCCCACCTTCCTCTTTTCTCTCCTCTTCCTTTCCTTCTTCCCATCCCTCTCTGCCTTCTGCTTCTCTCCTTTTCTTCTTTCCTTCTGTTGTCCATCCATTTATCCAACAAAGATCTATTATGTGTCCCAGAAATGTCCAGGCCCTGGTCAGTCAACAGTGAATTAGACGAAATCTATGCTCTCCGCAACTTGTGTTCTCAGGGAGACAGACGTACCATAAAGAACCTACTGCGTGAGCTGTAGCAATGAGTGATACACAGAAAAATAAAGCAGGGCAGCATGGATGGGGAAGCGTGGGGGGACTCTTCTAGACAAGGTGACCGGGAAAGTTTTCTCTAAGGAGTAGGCATGGCGAGAGCAGCAGGTGCAAAGCCTCTGAGGCAGGGCACTTCCTGTCATGTTTCCAGAGCAGAAAAGTGGCCAAGTAGCTGTGGCCAAGTAGCCAGGAGAAGGGAATGAGGAATGGGGCTGGAGGGCCAGAGGGGCCGGATCCAGCAGCATCTCATGCGTCATGGTGAGGGCGGGGCTTTTATTCCAAGAGTTATGAATGCCCTGGGGCTCATGAGCAGGAGAATGAGATGATAGGCCTTTCATTTTTAAAAAAATCTCTTCTGTATACATGCTAATATATTTAGGGGAAGAGTAGTAATGTCCACAACTTACTTTAAAATGCAACAAAAACTAAGACAAATTGAAGGGTGGGTAGAGAGACAAATGGATGGACAGGTCCATGACTAAGTAGAGTAAAACAGTTGTGGTTGAATCTGGGGTGGGTATATAGATTCTTCTTCATACCTATGACATTTTTCATAATGAAATATTTAAAAGAAACTCACTCCTGGAGGGAGACAAAGGAACAAACTGGGAGATGAGTGAGGGGCCTTTGCCACAACCCTGGCCGTGGGTGACGGAGGCCCTGGGCCAGGATGGTGGCAGGGCTGAGGGAGAACACTTGGAACTAATGAGCGCCAGGCAGGTTTCCGGAAGTGGCAGGGCACGGTTGGGCATCAAGGAGCAAGTGGGATCAACCGTGAGCAGAGATGCAGGTCACCTGGGTTGGAGTCCGCCTCTTCCACTTGCTGTGTGGCCTTGAGCAAATTACCTGATCTCTCTGAGCCTCTGTTTCCTTGAGAATAAAATAAAGGAAACATAATTTACATCTCGATCTTCTTTTCAATAACACGACTTACATAAATTGCCAAAAAGAGGGTCAGAAACATAGTAGCTGCTTAGTAAGTATCAGTCCTTCTGAAAGAGGACATGAAGAACACTTGAAAGGAATTGGTGATATTAATAGCCACTTGACACACAAACTCTGCTCCTTTAAAACAGTAGATGGTGAGAAACGTCCACTAATATTGCAGTAAAGACGGCCCGAGATCCGAAACTGCCATGTGAGGTTTTTCTATAATTAAAAACCCCTCAGAGCAATCGCACAGGAGACCGTGGTCGAGGAAGAAATCAAGAAAACAAGTGCCATTCCCCTCTGACCCAGAGGAGGGCTGCTGCCCATCTTCGAGCGGAAAGGCCAGTCTGTAACCTTCAGGCTGACCTTCGGTCCCTACGAACAAACTTCACCTCCAGGAGCTTTCCTATCTCTCAATTACATTAATAAAAAGTAAGAGCAGATTTGAATCCAGAGTTTGCAGTTATGGACTCAACACTTTTGCGACCTCACTACTGACTGTCCTATGTCTTTAAACTTTCAAATTTTGACTAAAGCCAGGTGTGAAAAATGCCAGAAAAGCTATAGACAAGACCTGTTTTTATAAAGGTACTGGGAAGTCCATACGAGATGTCTAGTAAATTGGAATTTCTGTGCCGAAACTACTGAATCAATTGATTACTCCCAGAGAAAACGTGCTTTCTGATTCTCTCTCTCTCTCTCATTTCCTAAAGCTCCCCCTTCCCCAGCCCCCCTAGAATTGCCTCATTCTCCTGGAACCTCTGACTCAGCTGTATAAATAACAAGAAAAGTAACGAGAAGCCAGGGGGTCAAATGCTCCAGATGCCCGTTGGACATTTTGCTCTTTTCCCACCAGCACTTGGCACCTCGGCTTCCTTGTGGGAGTTTCTGTGAGTTCGCGACGTGCAGGTCGTGACAAAATGGTCTAAGGGAGATGTTTTGAGGCTGGTTGAAATCCTGGTCCTAATTTCATACCAGAAGGAACGCTGTGGGTCAGTGCTGCTGGCCCGCTATGTCGTCGAATAGCCTGAGAACCCCTTTCGTTGTCCTCTGCGTCCTGCGCGGCTTCATATTTAGTGAGTCTGGAGGTGTTCGATGACTTCAAAACTCAGTAATGATAGCGAGCATGTGTATACTATGCCAGGCCC
>NW_011888856.1:3128845-3131831 GCF_000151845.1 Pteropus vampyrus
CAAGTAGCCAGGAGAAGGGAATGAGGAATGGGGCTGGAGGGCCAGAGGGGCCGGATCCAGCAGCATCTCATGCGTCATGGTGAGGGCGGGGCTTTTATTCCAAGAGTTATGAATGCCCTGGGGCTCATGAGCAGGAGAATGAGATGATAGGCCTTTCATTTTTAAAAAAATCTCTTCTGTATACATGCTAATATATTTAGGGGAAGAGTAGTAATGTCCACAACTTACTTTAAAATGCAACAAAAACTAAGACAAATTGAAGGGTGGGTAGAGAGACAAATGGATGGACAGGTCCATGACTAAGTAGAGTAAAACAGTTGTGGTTGAATCTGGGGTGGGTATATAGATTCTTCTTCATACCTATGACATTTTTCATAATGAAATATTTAAAAGAAACTCACTCCTGGAGGGAGACAAAGGAACAAACTGGGAGATGAGTGAGGGGCCTTTGCCACAACCCTGGCCGTGGGTGACGGAGGCCCTGGGCCAGGATGGTGGCAGGGCTGAGGGAGAACACTTGGAACTAATGAGCGCCAGGCAGGTTTCCGGAAGTGGCAGGGCACGGTTGGGCATCAAGGAGCAAGTGGGATCAACCGTGAGCAGAGATGCAGGTCACCTGGGTTGGAGTCCGCCTCTTCCACTTGCTGTGTGGCCTTGAGCAAATTACCTGATCTCTCTGAGCCTCTGTTTCCTTGAGAATAAAATAAAGGAAACATAATTTACATCTCGATCTTCTTTTCAATAACACGACTTACATAAATTGCCAAAAAGAGGGTCAGAAACATAGTAGCTGCTTAGTAAGTATCAGTCCTTCTGAAAGAGGACATGAAGAACACTTGAAAGGAATTGGTGATATTAATAGCCACTTGACACACAAACTCTGCTCCTTTAAAACAGTAGATGGTGAGAAACGTCCACTAATATTGCAGTAAAGACGGCCCGAGATCCGAAACTGCCATGTGAGGTTTTTCTATAATTAAAAACCCCTCAGAGCAATCGCACAGGAGACCGTGGTCGAGGAAGAAATCAAGAAAACAAGTGCCATTCCCCTCTGACCCAGAGGAGGGCTGCTGCCCATCTTCGAGCGGAAAGGCCAGTCTGTAACCTTCAGGCTGACCTTCGGTCCCTACGAACAAACTTCACCTCCAGGAGCTTTCCTATCTCTCAATTACATTAATAAAAAGTAAGAGCAGATTTGAATCCAGAGTTTGCAGTTATGGACTCAACACTTTTGCGACCTCACTACTGACTGTCCTATGTCTTTAAACTTTCAAATTTTGACTAAAGCCAGGTGTGAAAAATGCCAGAAAAGCTATAGACAAGACCTGTTTTTATAAAGGTACTGGGAAGTCCATACGAGATGTCTAGTAAATTGGAATTTCTGTGCCGAAACTACTGAATCAATTGATTACTCCCAGAGAAAACGTGCTTTCTGATTCTCTCTCTCTCTCTCATTTCCTAAAGCTCCCCCTTCCCCAGCCCCCCTAGAATTGCCTCATTCTCCTGGAACCTCTGACTCAGCTGTATAAATAACAAGAAAAGTAACGAGAAGCCAGGGGGTCAAATGCTCCAGATGCCCGTTGGACATTTTGCTCTTTTCCCACCAGCACTTGGCACCTCGGCTTCCTTGTGGGAGTTTCTGTGAGTTCGCGACGTGCAGGTCGTGACAAAATGGTCTAAGGGAGATGTTTTGAGGCTGGTTGAAATCCTGGTCCTAATTTCATACCAGAAGGAACGCTGTGGGTCAGTGCTGCTGGCCCGCTATGTCGTCGAATAGCCTGAGAACCCCTTTCGTTGTCCTCTGCGTCCTGCGCGGCTTCATATTTAGTGAGTCTGGAGGTGTTCGATGACTTCAAAACTCAGTAATGATAGCGAGCATGTGTATACTATGCCAGGCCCGGAGCTCCACATACATTAAGTCATTTAATCATCACAATACCCCCATAAAGCAGACACTATCATCATCCCTCTTTTGTAGATGAAAAAACAGAGGCACAGAGAGGCGAAGTAACTTGCCCCAGGTCACACAGCCGGTGAGGGAGAGGGCCGGGATTTGGGCACGAGCTGTCCAGACTCTTCGCCTCTGCGTTATGATTCTTCTCAAACCCAATCCAGTCTCCTCCTCAGTGCTGGGGACCCCGTGTCGCCATAGCTAGGCCTCGTGGGGTCCCGATGCTCCCACTGAAATGTCAGGTGATAGAATGGCTTACCTGTAGGTCAGCTACACCTGTGACACAAGTGCCGAACGCCTCCTGGCAGAATCTAAAAATGAAATAATAATGGTAACAAATCAAACCCGGCCAGAATTGTTGTATAAATGCCTATGGGTGTGTCTGGCAGACGGAGGTGGCCCTAGTGGGAGGCAGAGTGTGGCAGGGACAACAGAATCCCTGGAGCAGAAATTATCCACAAGGGACAAAGGAATCTGACCCCGTGGGCCAGCCCAAGCCATGGGGCTCCATCAGGAGAAATAAGCAGGACCCTGGGTATGGAACGGCACCGACTTCCCTACTGAGCAGCTCACCCCTGTGGCAGGTGTGTTAGAATTGAAAGAGCGGGCTCACCTGGGGCTCAAGCAGCCCTGATCTGCCCCCAACTGATTTTAGCACGAAAGGAAGGGTTGGAGCACGTGGTTCTCTCGCTTCCAGGAGAGCAAGCTGGATTCTGAGTGTGTCGGTCCAGGGGCAGAATGGAGCGTGGGCTCCCAGCACGGCAGCCCTGGGGTGGTCCGCTTTCCTGGGCACTGAGACCCAAGAAGGCCCAGCTCCCAGCACTGAGGGGCGAAGGGTCACTAGCCACCCCCCACTGGGCAGCAGCTAGGATAGCAGGCTAGGGTTCATCTCCAAGGGTCACCTGAGAGCCCTACAAGGCCATCTGTTTGCTGGCCATGGTAGCGAGCAGTGACCAGAACTGATTCTCAAACATGCAAGCAGCCCTTGAGACTTCCAAGAAAGAAGGGGGGTCATGGAGGAAAACTCCCCCCAAG
>NW_011888856.1:3132367-3142903 GCF_000151845.1 Pteropus vampyrus
GTAAAGTCCGCCCGGCCAGTCAGAGACAGCGCCACAGGAACTAGATCTTACGTTGCCTCTTCCACTTGCTTCCTCTGGGATTCGGTTCACAGGCTTAAACCAGACCCGAGGACAGGCCCAGCCGGAAGGGGGGTTGCTTTGACACACCGTGCCTGCGGAGGGGGACCCTGGGGTCAGCGTGGAACCTGCACATCTCGTCTCGGGTAGGAACCCTGGGAGAACGAGACCCCCTTTTCCTGGTCCCGTCAGCTCAGCTTTGGTGTCGATCACTAGTCTGTTTTCTCAAGCATTTGTGTCTCCTACTTAATGGAATGATTTTCTTTTTTAAATCACACACGTTGTATTTTACTATTTTCTAAAAGAGGGCTTTACTCCTTTAGAAAAAATGAAATGAGGGGAGCCGGGTCCCTGGGGGAGCTTCCATTGGAAAAAGTCTCTGCCAGAAACAGTCCTGAATGTTCACTCTGCCTTTCAGGAGTTAATGGCATGATTTTTAATGACGGGGTATTCTAGAATGTAGTATCTTGTGCCGAGTTACCAACAGGACACTGTTTTTCAAAACTTTATAAGCAGCATCCAAATTATTGATGCTGTCAACAGATGAAGTCGCTTAATATCAGCTTTATCTTCGGATTCTGAACACTAAATAACTTATAGTCAAAGAAAGTCTATCCCTTGCCACGCTCCGATAACTGCATGGTAAACTTGACTGTCAGACCCCAGTGTCCACGAACACTGAACAGCCGAGTGCTGCCAACACACTTTCACTCTTGCCAGCCTTCCAGGAGGCCCCCAGCTGTATCCACACTTTGACGAGCTGTTCCCCACCACCCAAGTAGGGAGATGGCAAAGTGAGACAGAATCCAAATAGAGGATCCTTCCCTGAGTTCGTGGGCCTGTGCCGTTTGCTTCTTCTCGAGACCAGAAAACATCCACATAGTAGAACGTGAAGCCTTGAAATTTTTTATAAATAGTTGCTTCGGCTGCATGAATCTAATTTTCTGCCGATTCCCTGAACTCCATATAAGCCCATTCTTACCTTGACCTTGTACCTCTCCCCACAGGGCAGCCAGCAGCTTGCAGGGTGTAACTCCCCTGGATAAAAGACCAGCACGTCTGCAGGTGCCTCGGCTGCCTGCCCTGCCAGGCTGCATTAGCACCTCACATCGGGGAGTTCAGGCTGCCAGCAGCACAGGGCTGGTGTGAAAACCACGCGCCCACAACCCCCGGCCTCTGGGTGCAAGTGCCAAAGTGCTTGCACAGCAGGCCTTCAGGGCCGAAGTGTGCTCCTGCCACGGACCACCAGAGACGCAGGCCTTTGAGAGAGACCCGCTCCCAAGGAGGAGAGGTCCCAAGCACATTACAGACTGATTCAGCTGTCCCTAGGCTTTGTCCCCCAGGTCAGGTTCTAAGGCCTAACTCAGAATCTTCCAGCATTTGAATCATGGCCTGTCCCTTGGTCCTGAGCCATGTGGCTAAAGGAAGCACACTGAGGGTATCTACTACAAATTATACACATATCCCGTAAGTCTCAGCTCTAAACTCCGATCATCACCATCATCATCATCCTTGAAAGGTATTTGTCATGTAACTGTACCAGCAAGACCAGGCATCTGCACAGTGAATCTGATTTTAAACACTAGTATTTTTTTTTCCCATTACACTAATTTCATTTTTTTGAGGACTAAAGGGCTCTGTCAAACAAATCTGGATTAAAAGAAATTTCTATCTCACCATCCATAACAGTTGTGTTATTTAGTCCACAGTTAATTTCCCACTTTTTTCTGTATTTCTAGACACTTAGTTGGTGAAAACATCTTATTTTCCTACCAAACTACCAAAGTATTAAAAGATCGCTTCGGTTCCTTTTCGGCAAATATTTTTTGGGTGGTGAGACATTGCACTTGTAATTTTGCTTTAGGTCAAAAAGCTGAATATTCCTTCCTGACACCTCACCTTTTCTTACAGTGAGATGTATTCAAAGAGGGTTAATCGCACTGACCTCAAACGAACTTGGAAGTGAGAGCGTGTACACGCACCACCTCCCAGACACCTGAGCACATAATAGGTTCTCCTACCTGGAATACTTTCTGTATAATAAGAGCATATCACATGGACTCTTTTAATTTCTCCTGAATCTCCTGGGGAAACTGATGGTCCTAATAAAAATGAAGGCTGACAGTGGCCAAGTCCCCAGGAATTAGGATCCTGGGATTTGGACTGATGAGCGTATACACATCAACTGCCATCCAAAGGGACAGAACACATTCCACAGGTTTAACTAACTCCGACTAGATGTCGCCACGATTCACGGTGAGTTCATTGAAAAGATAGATTATTATAGGAACCATGAAAAAAGATTTGAGACCAAGGGAAAGGACACATCATATAGAACCCTCAGAGGAAAAGTGGACCTCTGAAGAAAATCTACGAACTGAAAGAGAGAAAACTTTTCAGGGAGTGCTTGAGTTCAGCTGAATCTAAGAGTCTCCAGTCGCATGAACCAGAAAAATGAATTCGAAAAAGACAGACCGAGATAAAAAGACACAACGAGAACGAAAAAGGGAGTGGAGAAAGATAATAAAGAATGGAAACCAAAAATACAAGGACAGAATTAAAGTCCTCATTGCAGGTGACAGAGGATAGAATCGGCATCGCAAAACAACAGAACCAACAGGCGAAGGGTGAATTTGGGGAACTCCCTCAAGATGCAGAGGACGGGGACAAAGAGAGGGAAATGGAAAAAAGAGAAGAGAAATAGGGAGGACAGGAAACAGATCATCAACCTCCGAGGTGTCTTTGAGGCAAAAAAAGATTATAACATTTTCGTTTAGATGCGATTTTTAAAGACTCCCCGGGAGAAAGAAGTAGCTAGATTGCTCGGAATGAAAGGGTTTCCACATGCTAGTCTAAAATAAACGAAAATAGGGCCCTACCACCATAGTTTTGGGAAAATATTTTAATTTCAATAACGACGACTTTTTTTTTAAATAAGAAAAAGAAGAAAGTTTTATAAACAGCTGTTACACACAAAGAAGCGAAGGTCAGTCTGGCCTCAGGCAGTTCGGCAATACCGAAGGCCAGAGTATAAAATGTCCCTACAAAATTCTTAGGGGAGGAGGCAGCTCAAAGACATTCCAGTCAGATAGCATCCGTGGATCCTTACTGAGAAAAACCACTGAAGACGCACACTGCCGACGAGACTAATTGAATTAACAACTTAATAATTTTCCTTTACTCGGTTGGGATGGTGTTATACGTAGATTCTGAAAACTAGTTAAAGGCGCCTCTTCGTTTCACTCACACAACTTGCGTTTCTGACACCATATCCTCCACTTCGTTCAGGACACTTACCGTGTCCAGTGACTGGGTGCATTTCCTTCCTTCACTTGCTAACAACGCTAAAACCCTCTACACGGTGGGAAGACTTTGTCAGAACTGTTCCAATAATTACTTAAAAACAGCTTTGCGTAGCATGATAGATGATCGATGCTCATTGCCCCAAAACTGAAGTCATCCTGCATCTTTAAAAGTTGTTTGCTTACTTAACTGAATCATTGGGCTTTCTAATTGATAAAGACCAAGAGCAGATATCTATCATCGAGTCCCTCTGTCTGTCATATCATCTTCCTTCTAGAAACTGTGAATTTCCTTTATTGAGTGTGCTTGAAAATCAAATAAGCAACATGATCTTCATTATTTTTTAAAATGCACGGGAAAAAAAAAAGGCTGTCAGGACATAAGCCAATAAATTAATAGCGATTATCCGTGGGTGGTAAGATATTGGAAATCTTTCTTTTTTACTTTTAATACATTTTCTAAATTGGGTACCTTGATCTTTATGACCGGGGAAAAAAAATAGGCATTTAACAACTACTCTGCAATGTTGAATTTACCATCGGATTATAACCACATAAAAAAACTTACATCACTCGAAAAGATTAGAAATAAGTTCACTAATGAGTTAACAGCAATTATCTCTCGATGGTAGCAAAAGGGTTGAACTGTTTTTCCTTCCTTCTACATTGCTATATGTTCAAATTTCCCCCTAATTAGCATATAAATATGGTTGTCAATAGTAACAACAAATAATAGAAATGAGCTGTGCTTTTCAGGGCAGGACGACCTCAGGCTGCCTTCCACCTCGAGTCAGGGCATCTCTTATCCAATCCAGGGGCTCATCACCCTGTGTTCACCCCTTCGATCAGGTTAGTGTCCTGGGGTCTCTTGGCAACCAGTCCCTCTAAGCAGCCTCAGAGAATCCAAGGACCACCAGAGCCTTCTTCTGAGACCCCCAGAAGAGGCCCGCTCAGCCTCAAGTGGGAGCCTCTCCCCTCCGCTGAGGTCGTGGGGGGTTACAGAAGTGATGGGGTCAGTGCTAGAGCCGGTAGCTGCAGTGTGTTTTCTTAGGCTGGGAAAAGCACCTCCCAGACAGAAAGGTGAAATGTGAGCTAAAAATAGAGTGGGCCTTGGCCGGGCCACTGGGGGCCGAGGCAGCAAAATGAGGCAGACACAACAGAAGGACTGACAGGGCTGAGGACAGATGGCCCCTCACAGGCCTCACATCTGCTCTAAATCAGACCCTGCTTTCCGCTGCTCCCACCGCTGCCCAGGGCTGACCGCCCAGCACCGGCTTCTCCCACCCCCAACCCCATTTCGGGACACCGCTGGCATCTCAAGACCATTCCAGGGGGTTCGTGCAGAAAAAAGAGGCCTTTCCTGTCCATGCCTGTTGGGGGCCTGGGAACAGTTCGTTCTCACCTAGAGAAATGAAGAAGCGTCGAATAGAATATCGCCATGGCCAGAAACGGCCAGAAAAATACATTCCAGCCCTGAAGCCCCGAATCTGCTTTCGCTTGCCCAGCTGGCCTTTCCGGTAAAGAAGTCCTGTTGGGTTTTCTTGCTACTCACAAACCATAAGCAGCGATGGAATGCAGCCTCGACCTCTGCCAGAGGCTGGCAGCCAACCCGGGAGGGGACTGGTGGTCACGGCTTCATTTCCATCTGCTGCAGAATGGGATGTTGCTGCCTCGTCTTGTGCTGTGCACACTGCAGGCCCCTCTCCCTGCTCCTGTGAATAAGAAATCGCAACCACGAAAATTTGGAGATAATTCAGTAGGACCCAATTTATCCTTCTGGTGGTTGCTTTCTCTTGCTAAAAGCCAGTTACGAACTGATATAGACAAGCTATTGACATATGTTGACGCTCTTAAAAGAATTGCTTTCTTTTAAGGAACGTCAGTCAGGGCCCTGGCAGCAAAGACCACTCCACTTAGGGCGTTTCGGCTGAAGAGGTGTGGGCAGGGCAGGCGGACCCCAAATGGACTTTGAAGCAGCCAGGGACTAGCAATGGCAGGAAGCCACGTTCAGCCCAGGTCTGGAGGGACAAGGAATGAAGTGCTGTTGCTGACAGCTTGGGGAGGTTGTGGGGGTGCTCCCTACAGGAGTCAAAGTCACGGACACAGACCCATGGCAGTGAAGCAAGGTGGGTGTGGGAAGAAACGCCCCAACCTCACCTCTCATCCACCTTCCTGTCTCATACCTGTGCCTCCCTTCGGCCAAACCCAACCGGAAGCCAGAGGGCGAGAGGACCCCGAGGAATGCAGTGAAAGGTCAGAAACGGGGGGGTCCCTACCGAGCAGGGCAGAGAAAGTGGAGGTGGGCCTCAGGGGCGAGTGGAGACCAAGCAGCCCCGCACACTTCCCGTACCGTTTTGAGAATTGTTGTGCAGATCGCCAGTTCCCTGTGCCTTCCTTCCCGCCTTCAGAGAGCATTTGCTGAGCATCTTCTGTGTTCTCAGATCAAGAGGGGAACACGGGGTGCAAAGACGACTGAGATGCCACCCCCTTGGCCTCGAGGAGCTTACACCCTAGCAGGGTGACCAGACAGCAGCAGTGACTGGGCTCCTCCAGGGTCTGCACTGAGCACGATGTGATAACAGTCTTAGAAGGCGGGAGCCGAGCGTTAGACTCTTAGAAACTCTAAGGCCACCACTCCAGTGAGCAGTGAGCAGGGACTCAAACTATTCGAATGTCTTCTCCTAAGTGCAGGGCTGTAACCTACAACACGGAAGGGTGGCATTAGCAGGTGGCTCAGGCTGCCCTGAGAGGCCACCAGCCCTAATCCCAACAGGGGTCAAGCCATCAGCCATCTAGGTCTGCATTGAAGTATTTGAAGGGAACAAATCTACATACCTCATTAAATTCTGCGTCATCTCAATATCAATTACCTGGTCCCCACTCAGGCCACACTGACTTTCAACCCTGATGACATGTGAGGAGCCACCTCCTAGCCTAGTGACCATAGAATGATTCTGAGTTCTCCAACGCCCTGGCCCCTAGCACCCAGGTCAGGGGTTGTGGACTTAGAGTAAGGGCAGAAAACCCAGGACCAGCTGGACCCTGCTCTGCTTCTCCCTCCTCCTGCTCTCCAAATGGCCAACCAGACAGAAGACAGAAGCCCCGCTATAGGAGGACCCGGCCGATGTCTTGATCTCCCCTGGTGCGGGGCTCTCCAGAGAGCTGAGTTAGAGCTCGAAGGACGTTCCTTGGGCTCCCATTCTCTGCCTCTCACTCTAAGGCAAAGAGGCTGCAAAGCGGACCCCGGGCTGCCTTGCCCACCAAGGTGCGTGGTCGGTGGAGAAGGAGGACTGTTGGACGTGGCTGAGCTGCTCCAGGGAACACAGTGGGCTTACTGCATGGGAGCCGGGCCTGGGGGTGGGGAGCTTGGTGCCGGGTGCCGATCTGTAAGGCACCCCAGCCCCACCCAGCAGTCAGTCAGGGCGCAGAAAGAACTCAGGTCTCAGACCAATCAAGCTAACGCTCTCCCAAGAGAAGATGGAGTTGATGTGAACCGGGTGAAATCTTGGTGTGATAGACTAGCAGCGCCCTTCGTAACACCTCCCCCAGGGGACCCATGCTTTGGGAACTGTGCTGTTTAAGGGGCACATTCCATTTCTTTGGCAGAAAATAAATTAATTAGGAGGAAAGAAAAATCACGTTCAGTGCTGGACTAAACCTTTTTTCAAGTCACCAGAAGTGACGGCCAGCTTCTCCAGGTAGACACATATCAATGCCTTACTTCCCAATGGCCCTTTACAACGTATTTTTAATGTTCTTCTATCGTAGTAAGAACACGTAACACAAAATCTCTCCTCTTGACAAATTTCTAAGAGTACGACACAGTATCGTCAGCCGTAGGAACAACGTAGTAGAGCAGATCCCAAGAACTTATTCATCTCGCTAAACTGAAATTGAGTGCTGGTTGCTTAGCAATAACTAGTTCCCCCTCCTCCCAGCCCTGCCAACCACCGTTCCACTCCTCCATCGTATGAATTTGGCAACTTTAGATACTTTTATATAAGCAGAATCATGTGGTATTTGTCCTTCTGCCCTGGCTTATTTCACTCAGCATAACATCCTCGAGTTTCATCCATGGCACAAATTGCAGGAATTCCTTCTCTTTTATGAAAAGCTCTTCCAGGGAGGTGATTTCCCATCATGCCTCTCATCACTTGCTGTGAAGCGGGCAGGGCTTCTAGGGTTCTCCACCAGAGGGGACTGATGGAGAGGGGAGCAGAGACCCCATTTCCAGGCCCTCGTCCCTGCTGGCCAGACGGCCAAACTCCGATCATCGTTTGTGGTTTCTAGGCATCAGTTTCTTCTTTGATAAAGTTAGGCGGTTATATGAAATGCCACTAAGGCCTCTTCCGCCTGTGAGTGGCTACGGTTCTGGGTGGACTCGATAACGCATCGCACATGTGTCTGTACACATCTGCACGCGAATGTTTAAACAGGTGTCTTCCCCCAGGTCCTTGCCCTGCGGCAGCAGAAGTTTGTTTCACGGTGGTTCCAACACCGAGCTGTGTAAGAACCACAGCGTTATAGTCACCATCTTCCACGAGGATGCTTTTCTGTTTCCCTTTTTTTTTTTTCCCCTTAGAAAAATGCCATAATATAAATGTTAAGATCATTATAGAAAAGGAATTCTTCCTGATGAGCTTGGGATCCTATAGTAATTACATTAAACCAGGCCTTTTATTGCTGGTTAATGAAATTCTTTTAAAATTGAACCAGCTTCAAGTAAACTGATTTGCATTGATTTGGTGATGTATAGAGCTCAAGCCACTCTATGTATAAGCAAATTAAAAGCCTTAAGCCTGTTCAGCCAAGCTGCATAGTTCCTGGCTGAAAAATCAATCCCCTGGTTTCCTCCAGGGCCACCTTGCATTGGGGTTGGTGCTGCGTAAAGGGACACAGTCAATTTGTTTGGCAGGAAATAAATTAATTAGGAGAAAAGAAAAATCATTGTTCAATGCTAGCTTCAAGCTTTTTCCAAGTCGCCGAAGACAATCTTTATAATGAAAAAAAAAAACGCTCTTGGATGCCTTCTGAGCCCATCCCATACACTCGTAAATGACACGGCAGAGGCGAAGCCTCACGCTCCTCACAAGCTGTTCTAACGGAGCATCTTGCACGGTCCTGGGCACTCTGGGCCTCGAGAAGACTGGCCCTCCAGCCACCCTACCGCCACACTGCAGCCCGGAGCCCCCTTCTCTCCATCACTCCCAACGGCGCCGCTCCTCTTGCTGAGATGAACGAAGGGAGGACCACGCAGGGAACCTCACAGAAGCCGGGCCCAGGCACCGAGGCACAGCATTTCTAGACGTTAAAGAGTATCAGCTGCGTGAACTTAAGCTCTCTCTACACCTCAATTACTGCATCTATAAAATGGAGTCGTAATAGCCTCTACCTGATAGAGTTATCCAGACGATAACGCATGTAAGTTCTCAGCATCGACTAAGCGTTCGAAGATATATCAGCTATTTTCTTCAGCTACTATCATTATTGTCGTGGTTAATGTTATTATGATGAGGTGCTAAGGGGTCGTCCTCGCTGTCCCAGAACTGCCCCCAACAGGAGAGAGTGGCACTACAGATTTGTGCAGAGAAGTGTCCACAATTACTGACTCCACAACTACTTGCTGAAATGTTGGTGTGTGCCAAGCCTGGGGCCTGACTCTGGGGATGCATCAGTGAGCCAGACGGCTTAGGCTCTGTCCTCCGGTGGGGGGGAGCGGGGACAGACAACAAGTAAACATTTGCACAAACAATCACACAAATCACAATTAGAATAAACCTCTGAATGAGGATAAGAGGGTGCTTACAGAGCAGGTCTGAGGAAGCCAGTTGCGGGGGCCACGGTGAGGGCAGGCCGCCCCTCCCTCTCACAGGGAGTGGCATCAAGTAGAGATGGCCAGGTGAAGAGGACACAAAGAGGAGAGCGTAAGAGGCCGGGAGGTGAGCGACGCCATGGAAAGGCTAAGGTTCAGGCAGCCATCAGTGGCTTTTAGGCTAGAAGTGGCATCATCGAGTTTGCATTTAAGATCTCACTAGCTGCGGGGTGGAGGAGATGGAAGGAGGGCAAGACCCCCAGGAGAGCAGACAGGAAGCTACTGCAACAGCCTGAGCAAGAGACAGGGTGCACGGAGCCAGGTCGGGGGCGGGGGCTGTTTCTAGCACGAGGAGGTTGAAAGAGCATTTCTGAGCGATATTGGGAAGATGCCAGGAACAGCTTTCAGGAAGAAGACATCTTGGAGACTTGAACATGAAATAAGAGCGAATATGGGGAAACTAGATCATGAGAAATATTTATAGAGTGTCTCCCTCCCCAAAAGTATGCTAGATGCTGAGGGCATAAGGAGAATTAGATTCGGTTCCAGCCCATAAAAATCTTGTGGTCCAACCTTGGGGGCAGATACCTAATCAAGAGTCAGCGTGTAGTGAAATCAAGGCCATAACATACATGTCCAGTGCTCTGTGAGACCCAGAGAGCCAACCACCATCAGGGAGACGGGGAAAGTTTCAGAGGAGAGGCTCTCTGGGGCAGGAGGTCTGGCAAAAGGCAGGTAAAACAAGGGACATAAGACAGTGGCCTGCTTCTTTGGGAGCCATGAGGGGTCTATAGGGCACAAGGGACAGGATCACAGAGAGAGGCAGGCCAGATGTGAGAGCTCATTGGACACCCTAGGAAAGGCTTGCTGGGTGTTCTGAGCAGGATTCCATCCCGAGAGAGAACTCCCCAGGTAGAAAGACTAGAGAGAAGAGGCCAGCCATAATTTTATTGATGTAAATATTAGTGTTTGCTGTTTATCTATGTACATGCCCACCTCATTCTAAAAAGGGAGGCTCTAGTCGTACCCTAGGCAGGAAAGGACAGTGGCCTGGACAAAGGCCTAACAGTGGGAATGGGGAAGGAGGGACGGATTTAGCAGACATTTCTGCGGTGGATTTGATGGACTCGGTGCCCAAAAGTACCAGGTAAAGGAGAGGAAGAGTCAAGTCTTCAGGGTGGATGGTGGCATCATGAACACCGAGGGAGGAAGTGTAGAAGCGAGGTGGAGATGGTGGGTGAAAAGTAACAAATACATGATGCACGAACACACACACACACACACACACACACACACACACACACACACACACACACACACACACAGAACAAGGATGCAGCCAGCACATGCTAAGTCTAAGGTTCC
>NW_011888856.1:3142953-3147154 GCF_000151845.1 Pteropus vampyrus
TTGCTGGGTGTTCTGAGCAGGATTCCATCCCGAGAGAGAACTCCCCAGGTAGAAAGACTAGAGAGAAGAGGCCAGCCATAATTTTATTGATGTAAATATTAGTGTTTGCTGTTTATCTATGTACATGCCCACCTCATTCTAAAAAGGGAGGCTCTAGTCATACCCTAGGCAGGAAAGGACAGTGGCCTGGACAAAGGCCTGACAGTGGGAATGGGGAAGGAGGGACGGATTTAGCAGACATTTCTGCGGTGGATTTGATGGACTCGGTGCCCAAAAGTACCAGGTAAAGGAGAGGAAGAGTCAAGTCTTCAGGCTGGATGGTGGCATCATGAACACCGAGGGAGGAAGTGTAGAAGCGAGGTGGAGATGGTGGGTGAAAAGTAACAAATACATGATGCACGAACACACACACACACACACACACACACACACACACACACACACACACACACACACACACAGAACAAGGATGCAGCCAGCACATGCTAAGTCTAAGGTTCCTGAGTGTCATTTGGCGAGAAACAGCCACTGGAAAGGTGTGGCTGAGGGGACACCTGGATGTTGGAGAGTTCTCCACCCAGGGGTGGCAATAGAGGCCATGAGTTAACTCACCCGCAGAAGTCAGAGAAAGAAGGGAGGAGGGCTGAGCACCTGCTATGCGTCAGTTTCTCAAGAAGCTTGCGGACCAGCGAGGGAGACTGACACATGAACAAAAATGTAATCATGAAAATCTGCCTCGAAATTAACATGCAGAAATATTGGGGGGCAGAGCAGAGAAGCAGTGAAAGGTCAGGAAAGGAAGGAGGAAAGAGCCTTTATGTGCAGACTTGGAGGAGGTCAGGAGCTATCGAGGGTTCAGAGTTTCTTTTTCTTGCTGCTAGATGTTTGCTGCTAGCGAGTTAACAGTTGCGTGGCCAGAAAGAGCAACTCTAAACACCAGTCCAAAAGATAGGCTAAGATAGGCTAAGTTATCAGACAAGATAGGCTAAGTTATGGTTTGGTAATAACCAAACCTAAAATCTCAATGACTTCACAGAATAGCTTACTTCAAAGTCAGCTTCGCCCATGGGTCGAGCAGTCTCCTTTAAGCAGTGTCTCGAAGACCCTTGTGGTTCCTTTCTGTGGCTCCATCAACTCAAAGCGTAACTTCTGCAGTCTCAGTGGCAGAGCTAGGGGCTGTCTCAGGAGCTTTTTCCCACCTAGCTTGGAAGTCGCACATGCCACCTCCACTCAGTCACTTGGCCAGAACTAGTCACATGACCTTGCCCAATCTCCAAGGAGGCTGGGGAGTCTAGACAAGTGTTAACTATCCCTGTCACAGCCCTCTCCTCCCCTTCCAGCTCTGCCAGGCAATGCAAAGCTTCGTACTGACCTTGAATGTTTAAAAAAACCCTCATCTTCTTATAGAAGCCCAGAGGCCTGCCTTGCTTGGGTTTTGGTTTTAAATATGCTGCCATATACTCATATAATTTGGTTTTAAATATGCTGCCATATACTCAAATAATATTAAAATATTGAAATCAGCACTTGATTAAAGTACAGCATAGGGAATATAGTCAATAATATTGTAACGAAATGTATAGTGCCAGGTGAGTACCTACCAGGGGGATCACTTCATAAGTTATAGAAATGTCTAATCACTATGCTGTACACCTGAGACTAATAAAATATTGATTGTCAACCCTAATTGAAAAATAAAATAATAACTTTTTTAAATAAGAAATTTATTTTAAAAATCATTACTTGATTATTGATTTATGATATAGGATTATGATAGATACACATTATGATAGTATTATGATATATATGATATAGTATTAAAATCAATATTGAATATTCTATTAAATGACTACTATAAAAATCTAGGTATACTTTACTTCTAGAAAATGTCTATCCCAATTATAAATTATCACACTATACCTGGCTAAGGTTCAGAGTACAATCATAGAATTGGACCACAATTAAACTAGTTGAACCCTATAAGTAATAAGTTCATCCATTCAGTCCCTTTTTCGACATTTCTACTGAGAGAGTATTCATTAACTCACATGGCGAAGATGAGATATTAGATCCTGAAAGCAACTTTGAGGACAGACAAACTCATTTTTTTTGATTGAGAAAAAGAATGAGGCTGAATGACTTGCCCGGGCCCCACAGAGGCACAGTGTGTCACTGAGGCAGGCTGGAGCCACTGCCCCCGGCTCCTCAGCAGTGGGTCCCAAACCCACCGTCAGAGCACAGGCCGCGGAAAAGCACAGCCTCGACTCCATATGCAAGGAGCTCCCTTGAATTGTCTTTCATATGACTTTTATATTCTACTTCATAATACATTCATTTTCTTTTAATATAAAAATGTATCGAAGTAATTGATTTAATCGATGGTCTAAGAAGAGCTGCATGTTACTTGTTCTGTGGTTGCTGGTGTCCCCAGGCCACCACGATGCAGCTCCAACAGTGCCCATGACCTACTTTTGAGAAGCAAATGTTAATCTGAGAATCAAAACATTCCTCAGATTAATCAACCAGTATTACTTTATGTCCTCAATAATTCTTTCTTGAGTGCCTACTACGTGCCAGCTGCTGAACTGAACTGAGCAATTCATCCTTTATAATAATCTCATTTGACCTTTATAATAATCCCATGAGGCCGATATCATCTTCCCCATTTACTGATAAGGAAACAGGTTCAAAGAAGTTAAGCGAGTCAAGTGAATCGCACAGCTAGTGAGTGGGCGGCAGACAGGGATCTGGAGTTTTCATCGCTGAGTCCGACCTTATTTGTTTGTAAGTGATAAAACCCAACAAACCCACTCATGCAAGTGGAGAGTTCACTGGTAAAGCTAGCCTCAGGGACACCTTTCCACATCCTGGTTCAGCTTCTCCCCGATTACTGACCTCACCTACTGCAGATGGCACCCTCCCCATGATGGGAGTGACGGGGAAAGAGGCATGGCTGCAGGGAGCTCGAGCTTATACAAATCATCCCAGCAGCCTGCGGAAACTGAGACCCTCAGAAACGCACCAAAGGGCTCTGACAGGCCTGGAGGGGGTCAGCACCCCTCTCGGGACAAATCACAGGCCCAGAGGATGAGAAACTGCAATTGGCCTGCTTGGGTCACGTGCCCATCCTCATAGACGGAATAAGGGTGGGTGGAGGCGGCCAGGGTAATCAGCAGCCCCGTGCATTGCAGGTCTGGGCAGGCGGTCCAAACGAAAGGATTCTCGGCAGACGAAATGCACCGACGTCCTCTGCAACCACCTGAAACAACGGATGAGGCTGTCTAAAAAGTGCCCCTCAAAATAAAAATCAAGTTGCTCTTTCCCTGCCCCACGGCAGAAGCAAGAAGGATTCTGTAGCATACCCCGTGGCCCCGATTCTGCCATCAGAGTGCTGAAGGTTGCCCCCCCCGGCCCAGAGAAAAGGCAGGCAGGGTACTGGCTTCCCGGGCTTAGGGCAACCAGTTGAGACAAACCACTCACCTCTCGAAGCTAAAGCCTAACCGCGAACCTCCTGAATCCATCTTCTTCGCAGGAAAACGGAAAGCAAGCTTGCATGATGCCCGTAATCTCGCTCACAGAGCGTCGTTCCTCTTGTGCCTGCCCCCCTCCAGCTATCCCTTTGTGGGGGTGCTTGACCCAAATCCTGAATGTGCAGACAAAAGGCAGGTAGCAGTTTAGACCCCTCAGGTCTGGGTTTCCAGGCCAACTCCACACTTGCCAATAACTATTTACATTTCAGAGGTGATGCACAAAGCCCTGGGCCTGGCCGGGGCTCAGTGGCTGAGAACGGGCCTTAATGAGCTGGAGAATCCTGCCTGCCCAGCTGAACAAGTGGCTCAAGGTTAATGTCGTCAGAATTCAGAGACAATACCGTGTTTTGACTGAAAGATCAAAGCCAGGGACGTTTTTTGATCAGAATTGTCCAGACAAATATTTTAGCTTCCAATTTATTCTGATTATGCAGAACAAGCCTGAGAGGGTCACAGCCAGTTAGAGAGACGGTCACTCAGCCCAGCCAGGCTGGCGGGATGACAATTCTGGTTTGGGAGTTCTGAGATTATAGAACATTCTTACCAGCACCGGCTCTGGAAAGTCCCAGAGGCAGGCGAAACCCTCCTGGCCCTGCTCACTGGGCTCCTTGTGGTCTGATGAGGAAGGAGGTAGGATGGAGAAGGGGCCCCCGAGACCTCCCTCAGTTCCC
>NW_011888856.1:3149168-3151076 GCF_000151845.1 Pteropus vampyrus
TCTATCGTCTTTGTTCGAGCTGCCATGACAGGACGCCATGAACTGGGTGGCTTACAAATGACAGGAATTTTTTTCTCACAGCTCTGGAGGCTGGAAGTCTGAGATCGGGGTGCCAGCAGGGCCGGGTGCTGGGGACGGCCCTCTTCTGCAGACTGCCAACTTCTCTCTGCGGCCTCAGACTGTGACAGTGGGCAAGAGAGCCCTCTGGGGTCTCTCTTACAAGGGCACCAACCCCACTCGTGGAATTGACAGTCCAGTAGAGAGATAAGCCACCGATGGTCACCAGGCTTTGTGATCCGTTCCCTGGTAAAATTTCAGGAACAGGAAACTAAACTCAATGAGGCCAACTCCCTCGCTGGCACCAGGTCCTAGAAAAACCTCGTCCCACGCGCTGGTCAGCTCTGCCCCTTTCCCTGGGTCCCCTCCGGCCAGGCTGGGTAGCTGCCCCAGACCACACAGAGGCCGCCCCCGAAGAGGCCCCCGTGGGGCTTCAGATGCTTGAGAAAGACAAGAAAGTCACGCACCCATGCAGACGCCGAGGCCCCTCCGCGCCTCAGGGCAGGATCCAGCCAGCGCTCCTGCTCACCTCTCCCTTCCTAACTCAGAACACACGCTTCCAGTTTTTAAATGGAGTCGGAAATGGTCCTCTTTCCTGACCTCAGGTGTGGCAGGTCCAGAGGGAACCGTCTCCAAACGTTTGTGTGACGTTCAGTAAAACACCATTCAGCTGTTTTCCTGCAGAACTGTCTGGGAAAGGGCGGGCTGGAGAAAAGTGCTTCCCAGTCCGCCTTCTCTGTGCTTTCTGCAAGCACAGGTTGCAAAAATGGCCTCATCGCAAGTACTGACCCGAGGCGGGTCCCCAACGGAGTCCTATGTGAGCCACCTGGGCGCTGCCTCCCCCAGGGCCCGCTGCCTTGGAGCCTCTGGTGCAAACCGGGTAAACGCCCGGAAAGCAGGCATCTGGGCCGACTGATTTCCCTTCCCCCAGAACAGTTGATCTTGGCTTCGTCACTTCGCGCTCTAAGTGGCTGGCTACTGTGGCGGTGGCAGGGTTCCCACCCACGTTTTCTTTCCCTAGAGAAAATGCTAAAAATAAGCGTCTTAGCACAATGGCAGGGGTCTAGTACCTGTGAGCATTTCTTCTCTGCAAGAATTTGCTGGTGACGCGTGTGCTGCCGTGTCACTCACCAGTGTTGTCCGTGATCTGTCAGCATGTCCCCTCATCACCGTGGCGGCGGAGCGGAAAATAAGGCACCGTCAGCCCGGTGGTTCCCAAATGCCACCCAGAAGCCAGTTGCACAGCCCTGATGAAAACGCACTTCACCAGACCCTGCGTCAACACAGGCCGAGGCTGGCGGTCAGCTTTCCTTTGGCTACCAGTCCCAGGAAGGGACTCTGGACTGGCCCCTCACTGTGTCCACACTGGCCCATGAGACGTGCTAATTCTTCCTGACAGTGACACTGACCAGTGCGTGGTGACTGAGGAGCTGGTGGCGCCCGGTGACATACTGTAACACAGCTGCCATCGTGTTCGGTCAGCCGAGAGCACCTCGGGCCTGAGGGCTTGTGCCTCCGGGGCCTTTGGGGAAGTTGTGGATTTCGGCATCCTCGTGAATGACTCACGGTGTGCTCTTGGCAGCCGGAGCATTAACGATGATTTAGAGCACGTGGGATGCGCTCGTGGTTAGATGGGACCTCTTTAAGAGCCCGATGGCCAGCTTTTCTGGGGCTCCCGACCTGTGGAGCGTGGAAAAAAGCCAGGCCCTGCAACACTAAGCGTTTGGGTTTCGCTTCCCTCTCCCCGACCCCTCCAATGCTCCCTTTCTCTTCCCGGGTGTCCCTGCCCTCGGGCCCTCCATATGTGCATGCCATCGCCAATGCTCCCCACAGGATACTGTGACAATGTGG
>NW_011888856.1:3153467-3154705 GCF_000151845.1 Pteropus vampyrus
GAGTACTAACCAGGCCCGACCCTGCTTAGCTTCTGAGATGAGACAGGATCAGGCACGTACGTTCAGGGTGGCGTGGCCGCAGACCAAACATTTTTGGAGCATCCGTTATGTACTTGGTCCACACCCTTAGTTCTAATTTAATTCTCCATAAGTAATTCTTATAGTAGGGAAGAGGTCATTGGAGCGCAAAGAGGCCACGTGACCAGGAAGTGGTGATGCTTCTCACTACATCTCAACGGGCCGTTGAAGTTAAATCAATCTAAATTTCCGCCTTACTAAAATGCTCTCAATAATTCCTTTGCATAATATGTTAAAAACAAAACAAAATACAAAGTAAGGGCATTCGAGGCCAGCAGGTTTGAGCCTTCGCTTGCTGACATGCGAACCGAAGCAAGTGGCCTGCCTCTCCGCCTCTCACCTGTGGAGTGGAGATTCCCTTTCCTCAGGAAATGCCACGAATACACAGGTGCGCATGAAAAGAATCTAGCCCAGGACTGACACAGATAAAGTAGCCAGTAAATGGAGTTTTCTCTTTCCCGATTCTTGCGAGGATTGGGCAGTTCCCGTGATATGTTTCGAGGATTGGGCAGTTCCCGTGATATGTTTCGGACAGTACACACACACACACACACACACACACACTTCCCGTGATACCTGGCCGCTTGGCAGAATTGCCAAAGGTTAAAGAGCCTCTTCTGTACCCTCCTCCCACCCCCCAAAAGTGTAGAGGCCCCAGCTTCTTGCCTCCAGGGTGCATTCCACAGAGCACGGCTTTACTTGATATCAGTAGGTCTTGAGTTCAAAAATCCCGAGTTAAACAAAAGTAAACAGATTGTTTTTCCTGCAGAACGTTACGGTTTTTAAAATACCGAGAAGCTTTATGACACTCCACAGACAACAAGTCTACAGCCTTGCCCAAATATATTTGACTGCCGTGTCTTGTTTTTTCGGTGAGAACCTGGACAAATCCACGTCCTGAAAGACACACACTGGGAAATACTGGTGTGACACTCAGGACCGGGATTCCGTCCACTCCCGTCACCAGACTCGAGTGATGGCTGCAGCCCTGCTGAGACCAGAGCTGGGCTCCTGCTAGTGGACCTTTCCAGCGCCCCCTCATTAAATGTCCAAGGGCTTCTCCTTCTGCATAAGCAGCACCCACAAACAGCCAGGCCCCTGGGGTTCAGATCCACATTTCAGAAGCACCTGGCTGGAGCTCCATTAGAGTTATGGCTGGA
>NW_011888856.1:3154755-3155710 GCF_000151845.1 Pteropus vampyrus
AATGCTGCTATGAACATTGGTGTGCAAATACCTGTTTGAGTCCCTGCTTTCAGTTCCCTTGAGTGTCTACCCAGAAATGGACTTGCTAGATCATACGCTAGTTCACTGTTCAATTTTCTGAGGCACCGTCATACTGTTTTCCACAGTGGCTGCACCATTGTCTATCCCCAACCATGCACAAGCATTCCGATGTCTGCATGTCCTTCCCAACACTTACAGTTTTCTGGGGGTTTTTTATTTAATAATAGCCATCCTAGCGGATGTGATGTAGGATGAATTTATTTTTTTTAAGATGCTTCTCTCACCCTTCATCGCGTAAAAAAAAAATGTTTGCTGGTGTCCCATTGTGTTTCTTAGCGTCTTAGACCTGAAGGTACCTAAAAATTGCCTAGTCTAGTACTGTTTAAGCTTTTTGACAGCAGAACCCTTTGTCCCTCCCAATTCAGTCCTATTTGGAACTCTAAAACATTAAAGGGATAAGAATAAAGAGGTCTGGGGAACCCAAAGGTGGGGCCAGAGGCCCGCCCCTCAGCCACCTTCTCTGTCCCGTACGCCTGCAGCTCTACTGCCTTCCTCGGCCCTGGGACTCTGCAGAACTCACCTTGAAAACCACCAGGCTAGAGCAACCTTGGTAATAGGTGCAGGTGACGAAACCGAGGTGTCTGTCTCTGTTCCTCACTGGACTACATGCTCCATGAGAGCGAGACACTGTCTGTCTAGGTCACCTCTGTGTCATCGGCAACTGGCACAGTGCTTGCCACACATAGAAATCTCCAGAAATCTGCGCGTTCAATGCCTGGCTGAATGGATGAATGAAAGTCAGGGCAAAACCCCCTGAATGCTGAGTCTCATCAGCAACCTCTCCATACAGATGGTTCTCAAACTCCAGCCTGGATCAGAATCACCTGGAGGGCTTGTTAAAACACGAATTTCTAGGCCTCCCCAAGCCCCATGG
>NW_011888856.1:3158450-3174196 GCF_000151845.1 Pteropus vampyrus
AGGTGGGCCTTTCATTTCCGCTGGATGAGACATGGTCTTGACCACACTCTACATCATGGTAAAATATGTGTGTGGAGGAGGGAGGGCGTCTGAAGTCGATGTTTCTCTGTTGGGTCGAATGTTAATTAAAGCTGACGCAAATGTGGACCCATATCAACCACAATTCCATTTTTCTGTAAGATCATTTTCATCCCGACAACAGGTGAGTCCAATGCTTTATAACACGTTCCTGTAAAAAAGTTTGAGGGCTCTTCGTTATAGCAACTAAAACCTCACAATAGTTTCCTACTTGTGTCTTTAGTCTGGTATTTTGAAAAATAGACTTCTATCCACAAAAGTTGAGGCAACAGCACTTCTGTCATAAGAACTCTGTCTGAGAAGCATGTTAATGCACTTAGTAACAGGTGTGCACAGATGTATCGTGCTGACGGGAGGGCTCTTATCAGGCGAGGCAGGAGACCACGAACTGGGACAGACCGTTCCCAGCTCCTCCCGTGCGCAAGGAATGAGATTCATCCCTTCATCCAGCGTCCAGCGTGTCTCCTAGGGGCCTGTAACACACCAGACACTACGGTAGGGGCAGCGGGTAGCCTGGTGAGGGTGACAGACCTGGCCCCGAGCATAGCCACCAACCTGCAGGCCTTATCAATGTTGCTGTCACATAGGAGTGACAGCAACATTTCCAAGTGGAAGAATCTCAAAGGTCATCCCATGAAAAATTCTAATTAAGAGAAGTTTCTAGATTTAAAGTAGAATTTTCCAGCAAGCGGGGCCTATTGCATTTCGTTAGGCAGGATGGTTGGGCCCAAAGTAGACATCGATTTTTCTTCTCCGACAATTCATTGGAAGGCGGAATCGATGCGCTTGTGAACACCTTTCAGCAAGGACCAGGGCGCTCCCTTCAGTTCATCAGGAGGCACAGCCGGCTGTGCGTCCTCTGTTGCTGCCGTGCCTGCGTCATTGCAATGATGAACAGCTCGACTTTCTGGGGGATTTATGGGAGAAAACATGTCTCTTAAAAACGTGTGTTCCCTAAAATGCTTTAAACATTGGATAGGAGAATACCAAAGCCCGGGGAGGCAGGATCCCCCCGATTTTCAGCCAGAGAGCATTCCATTCGAGTCAAAGGAACGGGCATCGATAGAGCTCACACCCGCCGCCACGTGCCGGGCACAGTCCTGGGGAAGCAGAGACCCCACGGCAGCGCAGGTCCTGGGCGCTGGTCAGTGCGGAAGGCAGGGGGCAAATAAACCGTCACCTGCCAAGCCTGCTCTCTCACAGGTAGGTACCAAGTGCTAACAGATTACCAGCTAGAGGAGAATTAGGGAGGCTCCAGAGAGGAAATCATTTCCAACTGTGTCTTGATAAGGCCTGCAGGTTGTAGGAAATATCAACATTTCTAACATGACATATGAAGAAGAAAGTAAAAAAGCCCCCCAGAGTCCCGCCCCCCAGGGCAGCCACTGTTAGCCCCTGCCCCGCCCCTGCTGATGGCTCCGCCCCTGCTGATGGCTCCGCCCAGCCAGCGTTGATTCACCAAGGACACCTGGCCTGGCTCTTCACTAAGGGTCTTTCGCAACCTCATTTTATCCTCACAACAAACCCATGTGGCAGGTAGAATTAGAGAGAGTGGTCCTGATGTGGGGAAAGGCGGGAGTGTCAATCCTGGCTTACGGTGGAGGAGATGGGGAGGTTTAAGGACGATAAGTCGCTTACCCAGGTTCTCCCAGCTGACACGCAGCAGGACGTGCCACCCATCTGACTGCGGAGGCCTGGCTCCTAGCTGCCTCAGACGGTGGGCCCTGTTCCCAGCTGCAGCTGGGGTCTGAGGGGACCTGAGCGTGAGGGTGGGAAAAGCGGGGTGCTGAGTGGCAGGAAGCGAAGCTTGGTGGGGGGACCTTGAGTGTTTTGCTGAGAAGTTTGGACTCAGCCTGAAGGTACTGATGTGTCTACTAGGGTTCTTAAGCATGAAAGTAACGAGATCTGTTTGGTGTTCCAGAAAGATCCTGCTGGCTGCCATGCAGAGGTAGAGGCATAACCCGCATCAGGGTGGGGGATTCTGAGGCCGGTGAAGGATGAGCTGACCCTCCACCAAAGGGCAGCCTTGGGGAGGAGATGCGGAAAGCTGCCAGGTAGAATCACTCGCCTGAGTGAAGGACCTGGAGGACGAGGAAGCCAGAGCACACGGGAGGACCCTTGGCCAGCGTCCTGGTTTCAGTGCCTCGATGACCGTCTGCTGTGTTGGGAACTGTGCCAGACGCTGGAGCACAGGGATGAACTAAGACTGATCGCGACTTTGGTACAGCGGTATTTAGCACCCTTGGGTGGGCCACGACAGGACCACCTGACGCCGGATCCCACTCAACATAGAGAACTGGAATGGTGAGGCCCTAGGTACCCGTGTCACCCTGACACGGACGTGTCACTCGAGATGAAAATGCCACGTATTTTCAAGAGCAGGCTTTCTTAGCAGTTTTTAATCATTTATAAAGATATCTAGATCCTGTGATGAGTTGCAGGGGAGGAAGAAGTAAACCATTTCTTTCCATTTCTTTCATGCGACCGACATGAACTTTGAGTTTTCGTGTCCCGGATCTTGGTGCCATGTGGGGACACATTCAATCAGATCCTCTTAAAGGGTGACTATTTTAAACTCATCCAAACTTGAGCTCTTTGTGTTATTAGAAAAAAAAAAAATCTTGGACATATTTTTGGCAAAACTGAATAGTAGCATGAATGCAATTAAATCTAACGGAATAAAACTGCATAAACTCCGGTATATTACACATTGTGACTTACTCCCCTCGGAATGGAGCCCCGGTAAGGGGAGCAGCTTCCAGCCTTTGTCTCCTCGCAGCGTCGTCTGTGTAGTGGGAATTTTCAACCACAAACTCAGGTGAGCAGCGAATGCTGCTTTCTTTACTCCGACCATTGGCCTGGATTTCCGACTCAAAACCCCATCCAGCTGCCCCCCACCCCACCCTGCAGAACACCGCGGGGGCTTCTAACTCCCTCCACCCGCCCTCCCGCTGGGCGGGTGTCACGGGAATCCCAATGGGACAGGGTGCCCACGTGTTCCTTGACCACTGTCCACGGGGCTTGTGTTGTCCCACGGTCAGCCTTGTCCACGTGGCATGTAGGGGTGCATGTCGCTGACGGGGAGGGAAAGGAGGGGCGTGGGGAGCGTGAAGGGGAGTCGATGAGTGTCAGGACGTACGGGGTCCCGGAGGAGCGTGCGGGGGAATCGGGGGTCTGTGGCGCGTGGGGAGAGTGTGGCAGCGTGTGGGGGTCGTGTGGGGGACGTGGGGCGGGGGCTCCCGGAGACAGTGGCTGGGATGCCCCTGCACTCAACGGCCACCGTTTCCACCAGGGGCTGCCCCTTCGCGGTGCACGACACCGGATGCCAGTGAGATGCGGGCGTCCAGGCGCAGATCGGCTAGGCACTGGCGCCACCTAGTGTTCCAGCATTTTATTGGCCGTTTTACCGAAACTTGTATCTGTGGTCACCAACTTGGAGTGCTCGAGCCGCGGGGCGCAGAGATGTGCAGAAAGGTAGGGCAGGAGCGGGCCAAGACCTCGGTGTCGTAATCGCGATTCCGAGGGGCGATCCGGAGCGACTCGGTTCTCAGCTACATGTGGGCTGCAACACGAACGACCTTCACTCGCAAGGTAAGTGCTCCCTCCCTTAGTCACCCTCGGCTGTGCTTATCTCCTACCTTGCTAAAAATAGATCCACGGGTCACGGTTTAAAGGGAAATAGAGTCTACGTCCATGCCACCCTGAACAAGCCGGATTCCGTCCGATCTCGGAAGCTAAGCAGGGTCGGGCCTGGTTAGTACTTGGATGGGAGACCACCTAGGAAGACCAGGTGCTGTAGATGGGGGGAAAATAATAAATAATAAAGGGAAATAGAATTTAAACGAAAATAGAACTTTCTACAACATCAAAACGCACCAACCCTAATTGCAAGGGACACAACTAAATCCTGTTTCAGGAGTGACACGGCTCCTTGGGGACACAACAAGTCTAAAAGCGGAAATTATGCACAGTCCCTGGAAGTGCTCATTTCACTCTCCTTAGCTCTATTCTGGAAAGATGAAGGGAAACAAGTGTGCATGGGAGCAGTTATTATACAAATGTCTTTGCATATGTGCCAGTTTACAGTGCAAGGGAACCATCTGCAGACCTCAGTCCTCAGCAGTCACTATGGACGGATTGCTGGTAGCTGAGCCTGTTGGTCTGGGAGTTGGAAGGTCCCTCTGTGCTGCTTGCCCGGTGGCCCTCCCCAGCGATGAGGAGCCTCAGAAAACAGGCCCCGAGGACTCGTCTTAGGAGGGGTGGTCTGACAGTCACCCTTTCCTTAGGAAAGTCAGCTGTGATTCCCAGTTGCCCAGCGCACGGCTCCCTCTGTGGGAACAGACGGCTTGAACCCAGGCCAAGAAACAAGGCTTTGCCTCTGCGATCCACTGTTCAAGCCAGACAGACTGGGCTGCTCTGCCCCGGGGCCTGCCTCCTCGGCTGCTCAATCGATGTCCATCATTAGTCATTAGGGAGATTCAAATAAAAGCCACAATGAGATACACTTCACGCCCACCAGAAGGGCCGTAATCAAACACAGTAAGTGCTGCTGAGAAGGTGGAGAAATTGGAAACCCCGTGCATTGCCGGTGGAAAACGGTGCAGCCGCTCTGGAAGATACTATGATGGTTCCTCAAAACATTCGGGATCGAAGTCCCCTGTGCTCCAGCAATTCCACGTCTGGGTATGCACCCAAAAGATGCTCCTCCTCCCCCTTCCTCCCTGCCTCTCTCTCTCCTAACATGTCAGGGGACGCTAGTGTTTCCGGGGCCACAGATTGGAAAATGTCTCGTCAAAAGCATGAACTGTCAAGACAGAGAGGCCTCTTGGCGGACGATGGGAAAGAAAACACAATTCATGACACATTAAAAGGGTCAGACAGACTTTATTGGAGACAGATGAGGTAGGTACAGGGACTGCCTCGAGGAGAGACAGATTGGGCTCAACATTGAATATAACAAGGAAAAGCGGGAATTTAAGGAGGAGGGTGGAGTCAGTGGATGAAAAATTACTAGCAGGGAACATCAGGGGTGATGGGGGTGGATTCTGACTACATCCACTGTTAGCAACAAAATACAACCGAGGAATTGAAGGTATAATTGACTTTATTCAGCAATTCATGAATCGGGGCAACATCCCACTAGCAACCAGAAGGGCCCACTGAGGGGTTTTCATAGGGAGAAGGGAGGAGCAGGGGGCTAGTAACAAAAGAGAAGAAGGATTATTTTTAGACCAAGATATCTTCTTCAGGGATGGGGGGCTCAGGAGATGGGGCCTGCAAGAGCTTTTATCATGCAGACAGCCTCTTCTTTCTGTGGGGGTTGGAGAGGGCCCAGGTGACAGATGACATCATTGGTATTCACCAGAAAATTCCAGGCTGGTTGATTAAGATTATATTTCCAGGAGAGTTTGAAACAGCAATAGGTCAGGTATGAAATTGAGGTTTGCTATCACGTGCTTTATTTAGCACAGGTGACGCCATTTGAGGCCTGTGGTATTCTCTTTAATAGGACCTAAGAGGATTCCTGCTGAAGGCAGGCCAGGGTGACCAGCTGTCACCCAGGCTGAGGACACCCTGATCAGATAGTGAAGGTGGGAGATTCTGTCCAAACAAACTTAGCAGGGTTCTTGCTAAAACTGGACCAGGCCGAGACAAGCCTGGAAGCCGGAAGTCAAGGCCTCGTTGGTAGGAGGGCTCAGAGGAGAGGGACTGAAGTTTGGTCAAGGACATACTCTGTCAGCAAATCACCTGCTGAAATATCAGGGGGCAGTGCAGAAAAGCAGAGAGTAGCAGCAGGACAAATCGAGGGAGACAGGATCGCCAGGGGCCCCAGCAGGGGTTCTCAGCCCCGAATGCATGTCAGAATCCCTCGCGAAACTTACAAAGAACCTCCACCGTCGGAGGCGCAGAGAGAAGGAAGAATTCAGGCTTCTCAGCCTTTGTCAGCTTCCCCAGGTGACTCTCGTGTGTTCCAGGCTGAGAACCACTAAGGTGAGCAATCATGCCACCCAGGCGAGTGATCGTGCCTCCCAGGTGTCCCTCACACACAGCGACCCGTCCGGTCAGAGAGAGTCCCCCAGGAAGACGCACTTTCTGTGGGCTTCGGGTTTCTTGAAGAAAAGCCTGTCTTTGGCAGCTGCGACCTCAAGAAGTTGAGGTTCTGACGAGGCCAGGATGAGGGAAGGAGAGAGGGGCAGCACCGTCTCTGTCTTCACCGGAGCCAGGGCCTTTGGCAGAAAGGGCGTCCTATCCCCAGGAAACCCCAGGCTCGCCCTCCAAGGCCAGAGGCAGGATGGATGACTACAGCTCTTCATAAATGTGCATTTTCTTTTACAAAGCATCCGCCGTTTTGTTTCCTTGCATGTGGCGTTAGAAGACTTGAGATATTCTACTTTAATTTTGTTGTTCTCCGTTAGGCTTTCTGAGGGCCCGTTTTCCTGGCATCTTTCAGCCTTTTTAATAATGATTTTCAAAGGATGGGCCTAGGACCACCAGCAGCCGCAGGGAGCTTGAAGCAGATGTAAATTCTTGTGCCCACCCCAGACGTACCGAGTCAGACACTGGGGGGGCGAGGGGGCGGGGGCGGGGGCGGGGGAGAGTCTGCGTTTTAAAGAAGCCTTCAGGTCATTCAGATGCCTTAAATTATTTTGCTTAATATTCCGAAAACCCACAGTTCGGAGGAAATACTGTCTTTAAAACACCTCCCTTAGATTTCTAGGCTCAGTTTAATCATCTGCAGGAAAAGGCAATGGCATCTAATGAGCAGGTAACCACATGGGACAGACTTTGAAGCCTCACGACCCCCAGATAAGATGGCAAACTGAGGCTCTGATAATCGAGTCACTTCGTCAGGGTCTCAGCTAGGGAGGACGAGAGCTGAGTCTCAAACCATGTCCACCTGCTGCCAAAGCCACCGTCCCCTCCACACCCCTCCCATCCCTCAGCCAGAACACCACAGCTCCTAGGGGGGGGGCCGAGAACTTGGAGAAGCAGAAGAGCCTGGCAGATCCCCCTGACTCTTTAAAATGATTTATCTTGTCTGAATAGAAGGTGGGCGGGGTGTCAGCAGCAGCCGAATCTATTTAGAGAAAAGATTTTACGTCAGACCTCCAGTTCTCTACCTAACAGCAAGCACCCTTTCTCCCTGGAAGATGCTTTCGTTCATTTCTCACGTATTTCCTGAGCACCAGGTGCTCTGCAGCCGAGGAATACCAGCAGAGAACAGACTGACGCCCCTGCCCCTGGTCCGTGACGAGGATGATAAGAGCTTACATTCGTTGAGCACTTTCTGTGGCCCCGGCACTGAGCAAAGCAATCCCTTTTAATCCTCACATACCCTGTGGGTGACTGAGATCAGAGAAGCTAAGCAACCAGCCCAGGGGTGACCAGCTGGGAGCAGCAGGACCAGGATTAAGCCCCGACCCCTTGACTCAGCCAAGCTCTTAGTCAGCATGCCATAGGCCCTGCCTTGTTTCGCTTGTTTTCATAATAGTTACCTATTGTGGTCAGACATTTTTCTTAACCATCGCTCTGGGAAGGCCCTGACGTTCTTTCTCGTTCATGAGTTGTTCGTGGAAAGGATGCTGGGAGCAGAGGACAGGATGCCATCCATGCCTAGTCACCTGGGCCATGGGAGAGAACGCAGAGAATTAAAAGAGTAAAATCCAGAACCAGTGATCAAGGGAACAATAAACAAGAGGCTCTGCTCCTGGGCACCAGCCACCTGTGGGAGGGAAGCCCAGAGGCAGGGCTGATTCCCACGGGCCAGGAGGGCCCGCCCTGCCCTGCACAGTTCTGGACAGTCCTGGCTGAAGGCCTGCTAACTATTTTGAATGTCTCCCCCAGCAGGCCTTTCCCCTGATTTTGCTTCCAGGTTTTATAAACTCACTGGCCAATTTGCATGAAGCCCCAGCCCATCAGGCCCTGGGGAGTGAAAGTCTGAAATCTGCCCCCAAGCTCTCCCCTCCTTCCATGGGGGGGCGTTACCGCCAGAGCCAGAGAAGCAGGGTCCGCCTGTCACGTGGAGGGTAGCAACTGTTTTCCCTGAGAATTTGCAGCCTCTCCAGCAAGCGAGGAGGACCCACCGGCCCTTGCCCTGCCCGGACACCTCTGTAAAGGCGCCACCAACTATGCAGCCTTCAAGGACGCCCCAGAATCTCTCTGATTTTTAGGCACACCCCAGAATTCTTTCTCTGAGAACTACGCTTTCTAATGAAGCAGCATGGTCCCAGAAGACATTTTTTTAAGCAATTAAGCAAATATCTCAGAGTAGGCAAACCAGAGGGGGAGCTGACATCAATTGAGCACCGACTGCATACCGGGTTCCGCGCTAAGCGCTCTACCCACGGCGTCGCGTTCACTCCTGGTAACCCCGGCCCGCTGTGTGAGCGAGGAATCTGAGGTACTCGGAGTCTGTGACAGTTGCTCCAGGTCATAACATTAGGGAAGAGCAGAGTCTGAATAGGAACGCAGGTGTGAGGCCTCCCCTGGGCCACCTCCTACCTTATCCCGCTGACCCATGTTTGCCTATAAAGCTCTGAAAGCACAAGTGCTGGAAATAAAGCTAGAGCCTCGCACCGGCGGCGTAGAAGGACAGGAAAGGGCCAGGTCATCCCTTGAGGGAAATCCGGTCTGTGTGCGGCACGAGAGCGGGGAACCCCGATAAATGCGGGCCTGAGATGAAGGCGCATGCGCAGCCCGCCAAGCAAGCAGGGGGTTCAGAGCAGCAGGTGTGAAGACCTTGGCCTCGCCCCAGCCCACGCTTTCCTCAGGGGTAGAAGTGTGAAAAAAAAATTATGGGCCTAGTGTTAACATTGTTAAAATCTCTAAATATGTGTATAAACTGACGCCAGTTTTATAGAATGATGAATCATTGATGCTCTGGAAGATAAGTCTTATTAGACTTATAATAGAGTCTTATTACATGAAGACTCTAGAGAAAACAAAAAAAGAAATGTGAAAACGGGAGAGCTTCTGGGGACTTTGGGAGTGAGAACTGTGCTCAGGTAATTTCCACTTGCAAGAGAGAATGGAGTTTCCTAGCTTCCTATCCGACCTCCCTCCCGGCCCCAGAGACTTGAGGCCACCTGACAGCCAACCTGAGCCACGCCCCCTCTTGCTTAGGCCACCTGTGACTCCCACAGCCAGGGAAGCCCAAAAAGATCATGGAGCGGTCCCCAAAGAGACACTAAAAGCCAAGGGGCGCTGAGGACCAGCACATGCTCATCCTTGACAGATTTTGCTCCCCTTTTGGGGTGGCAGTTACAGAATACCCCCCGAGTATGTGGTCTTGAACCGTTGCAAATTCAGCTTTCCCTGATGCATTCCATGAGACACACATACAATTTGAGGGGTATGGAGACGCTCGCATTATGATCACAATCACAAACCCACCCAGTGCTGGAACGGATGTCCCAGGAAGTCTGGGCAACCATAGGGAGAAGCTTTGGGGTTTGAGGCTCAGACTTTTGCTGCTGGGTAGATTTTCTCTGCGTCCGCTGAGCTGTTTGCTTTGGGCAACCCTCCATCCCTCATTCCTCGGTGCATTTTAATCGGGACTGGAAAGCAAAGGGTAGGTGCTTTTAAAAGGGAAAGTTGGATGGATCTGGTGGCTAGTCCTAGGGGGTCTACAGACTCACATCTCGTAGCCCACCTGAATGACCTGGGCGGGGCACCGGGGGGGGGGCCCTGGCTGCTGGCACAGTTTTAGAGCTCAACGGTGGCGGGGGACGGCGGGGGAAGGAGTTTACACGGGCTTTTCACTTCATAAAAATCCATTAAGCAATGTATTTATGTCTTATGCAGCGGGATATTTGTCGCATTCATTTTCAAACATAATTATTTTAAAAAAACATAGCTTTTTTTAAAAAGCATCCTGAAGTATTTCCAGTTTAATCACAATCGTCGCTACCAAAGCCTCCTCGAAGAGATGGCGCGCATGGGTCAGGCAACATCTGTGAGAGGGCCCTGGCACTCTCTGGACATCAGCGAGGAGGATTGGATTCTGCCCTGCAGGAGGCAACAGACAGGGGAGACGTGCCCCTTCCGGGGTGTGCGGGCCCACGCTCCACATCCAGAGGGACGCAGAGCTGCAGACAACCTCGAGGGGTCGGAGCTGACGAGTGTTGGCAGCATCTGAGAGGACAGGGGGCAGAGAGGCCACGCGGGCAGCTGCTGACAGAAGGCACCACCCAGACCTGCAGGAGCCGCCGCCCTGATCTCTGCTACCATCCCGCAGATTACGCGAGATCGAACGTGGTCTTTATAGAGCCACTCCCAACTTTTCATTAGCTCGCTTTCTTCTTAAAGAGAAAACTAATCAGGAGAAACCACAAGAGGTCCCCGGGCTGGATCTGAGCTCTCTCCAGCATGGCCAAATGTGGCTGAATCCAGACCAAATAAAGATGTTTACTGACAGCCTAATAAACAAATGGGCCCCTTCGGATGTAACCTTGATGAATGGAGCATCCAGGTGTTTTCAATAATGGCAATAAGCACTACAACTCAAAGTATTTCTGATTCAAGTATAATGCATTATTAGGCCATTAGAGGCTGAGCACAGAGGACCATTTGGACATAGCCCTATCAATAATGCTCTTCCCAGCCTGCATTTAGGCTCAGGGAATTAGTCATCCTGATATTCTATTTAATAAAAACCTCAAGAAGAAGCATCAAAAATCACATTACATTTTAACAGGGTTACAGCAGCCCAGGAGAACCACAAGTTTAATTTTCATAAGAGCATTCATTCCTCAATTATGTCAGACATGAAAATGTAAATGGCAAATTTAATGCTAACAATATCCCTCAAAGCACATTGGCAGGTAAAGGCACATTATGTTGAGTGGATGCTGGCCGCATAACGAGCAACTTCCAAAATGAGGCTTGGGGATGCAGGGAGGAGAAGAGATCCAGGCCACTTAGCTGGGCCACCCCTGGAAGAGCCACAGCCTCAAAGTTAGGGTGGGGGCGGGGGGCATTTGTGAGTCTTAGGGACATGGGCTTCCTGGCATCCATGGATGGCATTTCCCATGGGTGCCAAAAACCCAATTTGTTTGTTCAATGGCAGCCGTCGAAAGGTGCCCATGAAGGCAATCCGGAGCCTCGAAGTGGACTCAACTTCCAAGGCATAGCCAGGAATTATTTGGAGCGTGCAACACAGGTCTGTATTTTAAATAAAATTCCAGGTTAAGAATTCCCTCTCCCTTGAAGGACTGGACCACCTTCTTGGCCAAGCGTGTAGTAGAGACAGGAGAATATTATTTCTATTTTTAACAAAAGTCACTGACATCAACCACAAAGAATCTCACTGCCTCCTTCCATAAAAAAAAAAAAATTGTCTCTGAAAGATGTCTGTTTTGACTCTCTCTCTCTCTCTCTCTCTCTGGCAAAACCAGTTTCCATGCTGTATTGCCCTATGGGGAGGTTTCTGTCTCTATGACAAGAAACTGAAGATGTCCTCCAGTCAACAGCCAGAGACAAAGTGAGGTCCTCAGTCCAACACTCTGTGAGGAGCCGATCCCCTATCACCCACACGAATGAGCTGGAAAGGGCACCCTGTCCCAGTGGAGCCTGGAGGACCCAGGTGAGCCGTGCCACAGAAACCGTAAGATGATAAATGTGGCTCGTTGGAAGCTGGCTCAGTTTTCGAGTAATTTATCACATTGCAATGGATGGCTGGTATACAAAGTAATCTAGGCTCCACACAACTTTTCATTGGAATAATTAAAATCGATCCCAAGCTTTCCCGATGCTTTGCAAAGAAAGTCAAGGGATCTATAATTTTATAACCCACAGCCACACCCAAAATTCTCTTTTGCCATTACGTGACACCGGTGATTTCCCACAGCCGATGGCTGCTCCCAAGCTCTCTCTTCATGCCTCGCTCTCGGCCCCTTACCGCAGAGTCGCCACCAGAACTGGGTCCTCGTGGCCTCCTGCCTTCTCTGCTCCCCTTTTTTTCATTGTCTGTTTGCTCCTCTCTTCGGCAACTATATATTCGCCATGTCAGGTACAAACCACCAGCGCCTCTGCCCTGCCGTTTTGCCTCTCCTGGCCACACAACGTCAGTGGATAGGACGGATGGGCAAAGACGGTGCTTAGGTTCGAGGGTGGAGTCCAGGGCGGATGCTGAGTGCTCACTCAGGATGAATGTTTGACCCTGTCACGCCTGGTGACGGGCTGGGGCCTCTCCATGGACAAAGACCAAAGCCGTGGCCCGTGGGCTTCAGCTTGAGGGGGAGCCTCTGGCCCTCCAAGGAGCAGCAGCTGCCAGGGCACACTGTGGAGGTGTCAGCACCTCTCATAGAGAAATTGGGCCCTCGGGAGTGAAATTGTCCACTAACGACATTTTACAATTTGTCTTTCCATTTGTGATTATATTTAGGAAGGCCGAATTACAGATATTTTTGAGCTAGAGATGTTTTACATAACCGTGAATTATGGATCCTACAGGGTTTTATCCTACAGCCAAATTTTAAAAAACCTCTCTGGCAGGAAGATTGCCAAGTTCAATGAAGCCGGAATTTCTAAAGGTCTTGCGAGCCAACGTCTGGTTGCAAATTTGCTAGAGCCTCATTTGGGGCATTCAGATAACCCCGAGTGTATCCTGATAGGCCATACAGAGTCATTATCTCCCCTAAGGAGATCCAGTTCCAGGAGCAGGAAATTAAATAGCTTATTTTAGCCAAGAAGACCGCGAGAAAGGAGCTAACTCCATTACTTTCATTGCAGAGCTTATCTCACGGTGAAGTTCGGCCTTGGGGCAGCAGACGGGCTCGGGTGCATTAAGGCCTGAGGAAGATCTGTGCAGAGAAGACGATGCCATTCGGTGCCCTAAATGCCACCACTTTGGGTCCAAACGAGGATTCTCTCAGGTGATTGTTAACAAGACGATGACCCTTGTGAGGATGAGGACGGCACCCCTATCTCTGAACATGCTCCAAAGCGCTCTGCTCTCAACCAAGCCATAATCTCCTAATCTCTAGAATGGGGGTAGCGATACACTAGGAATTGCAGAGAACAGCAGAAATTATGTGCATAGAGCTCCTGCCACAGTTCCTGGGCTATGATAGCCACTCGATAGTCACATACTTACATTCATGAATGGGGCAGAGGGCATCGCATGGGGGATCATGGAGATAAAATGAACCATAAAAACATATCTTTATTGTTATGCATGCTGTCACACAGCATTTTCAATGGATAGAGGACATCAAAACCTATAACAGAGAAAGTCTTTTTACAGTCTGTTCTATTTGTATGAAATTTAACATAGTGAAAATAACTGTTAACGTTTTCTTTATGGACAGTTTACAGGTGAGCAAATCAAATATATCGGAGGTTAAGTAACTTGCTGAAGTATTCACTAGTATTAAATAAGGTTTTTATGATAACAATAGTATCTTTTGGGTACCAACTCTTTGCCAAATACTTTATATTTGTTAGCTCTTTTAATATTTTCAGCAACCTCATCATTAAGCTGGAGACTCTTAACCCCATTTAACAGAGGAGGACACAGAGGCTCAGAGAATTCAAATGTCTGCGATCAGGAAGAGTCAGCGTTGGAATTCACACCCAGGTGGTCCTGGTGGCAGAGCTTCATCCCGACATCAGACCATTAAAGCCAGGTGCTCGTTCTCCTTAGGATTAGAGCTCCCTATGTGGGTGCTGGCCTCAGGGAGAAGTAAGCACTCCGCAAACTCAGCACCTGTTCTGTGCTCATTCTTGGGGGAATGCTCTCCAAGCTTCGAGACACATAAGGTAGATGACATCTGCTGGGAAAGTGTATTCGTCAGGGTTCTTTGCTGATCATGGAGATAGGCAACGCCATAATCTACAGGGTGAGCCAAGAGGCTGCGAACCCAAGAAGCACCAATGCCGCAGTCCAGTCTGAAGGCTGCCTGCTGGAAGAATTCCCTTTTCCTAAGAGGAAGTCACACTTCTGTGCTATTCAGGCCTTCACCTGATTGGATGTGGCCCACCCACATTAGGAAGGTCAATCTGCTGTACTCAAAGCCCACTGATTTAAATGTTACTCTCATCCAAAAACATCCTCACAGAAATAGCCAAAGTAATGTTTAATTACATAGTTGTGCACCATGACCCAAACAAGTTGACCCAGCAAATTACCCATCAGAGGAACTTAGACAGATAAATTAAAAATGCACACATAGGTTCATGGCTCCGTCTCCAAGACACAAGCAGAGGACACACTATACTGTCTGTCAAGGTCCACTTGTGTACCAGCTACTTTTATTGACCTTATGTTGTGGGGAAACATTGCCAAGAATAACTGATGGGGGCTCTGAGACGTCATGCACGACTCCCAGGCTGGCAGGGAAGCCCAAGCAGAAGCAGCTAAATGTCTCCCATGATGAAAATTCAAATAAAAAGTCTGGCTGGCTGATGCTGAGGTGGGTCACGTGTGTCTGTGGGGGCGGGCTCCCAAATACCCCCTAGAGGCCTCACAGATGACATCTGCCAACTCAGGGGATGTACCACAGTCCAAAATTTAATTGGGTTCAGACACCCATGACTTCTCAGAGCACTAGAGAGGCTCATCCACTCAACCAAGTTCCAGGGACCGAGGTTTAAAACATGAAAGCCCATTTCTTCAATTGCACTTAATAACTGCCACAAGCCAGGTTGACTGTGTTCAATAAGTCAGATGTCCCTGCTCAAAACCTTCAAGAGAATAAAATTCAGAGTCTTTGCCACTGCGAATCTGGAACTGCGCCCTACCTCTGTCCCCGACCCCTTTTCTAACACCCGCGACCACCTACAAACATGTGCTCCGGCCGCCCAGGTCCCTTGCAGTTCCTCTCTCATCTCGAGCCCACCCCCACCTCAAGGCCATTGCCTGACCAGCCCCAGCTCATTTCTTCTTTTGACGGGTTTGTAGAATAAGGAACTGAGGGTGGCCTCCAGCCAACAGCCAGGAACAAACGTCCTTCAAGGAACCGGATCCCACTATCGACCACATGGTTGATGTGAGCTGGCCCAGCTGAGCCTTGGAAGGACTGCGGCCATGGTGACATCTTGACTGCAACCTTGTGAGAGTCCCCTAGCCAGAGAGCCCAGGTCAGCTGTGCCCAGATTCCTGGCCCCCAGAAACCGTGGGATGATAAATGTGTGTTGTTCGAAGCTCACTAAGTTTTCGAGTAATTCGTCACATTGCAATAGATAGCTAATATACCAAGTGATCTAGGCTCTGCACAATTTTTCATTTGAGTAAACAGTCCGGAAACCAAAAATAATTAAAGTCAATCTCAAGCTTCACTGATATTTTTTGAAGAAAGCCAGGGCCAAAGAAAAAGAACCAGCCAGAAAGGGAAAACGCCAGAAAGGGCAAGGTGACATTGTAAAGGGGTGGGGCACAGAAATTGCCTGTATTAGTCAGGGTAAGCCAATCTGATAACAAACAAAGTATCAGGGGATCAGCACTCACAAAAAAGTCTGGTTTTCTTCCTAAATCCAGTGTGAGTGTTCACGATTGATGTCTGTCCTCCAACGGCAGGGTGACTAACCATTCCCGTTTTCTTAGGATGGAAGGGTTTCCCGGGACATGAGCACTCTGTGCTAAAATAAGAAAAGTCCCAGGCAAACCAGGATGAGTTGGTCACCTGATCCAAAAATGACTCCTAGAGCCAGCTCCGGCTTCTTTACTG
>NW_011888856.1:3175901-3185603 GCF_000151845.1 Pteropus vampyrus
CACTCAGTGCCCCCATGAGATGCCACGGAGTCACCTCCACCTACTTCCTCTCCTCCCTCTTCTCTCCTACCTATTCCTTCACAAAGGCCTCTCGACCTGCTTGAGAATGAGTCCCCTCCCCATCCTCATGGGCCTCACTAAATTCAGACCTTCAGAGTCTCACTGGGATTTCTGCAGCTTTCCCCTGTCTGGCTTTTCCCACATCCATCTGTCACACAGTGTCCAGAGTTGTTGTCCAGAAGAAAATCTGATCTGACCGCACCCAGCCCCTCCCTGGTACGACATCCTCAGCGGAGCCTAAAACGCTCTCCACATTTGCACCCTCTCCCAGCTTTCCTTTCCAGCCTCCCACCTAACCACACCACACATGCCACTCCTGGCCTGGAATACACCAATAACTGTCTGAAAGAGAGATCAGCAAAACAACCCCATTTACAACAGCATCAAAAACAATAAAATACTTAAGAATGCATTTAATAGTCAAGGAGGTGAAAGCTCTATACAAGGAAAATTATATGGATGAAAAAAACTGAAGACACAAATGAATGGAAAGATATCCTGAATCAGAAGAATTAATATTGTTAAAATGCTTACATTATCCAAAGCCATCTATAGACTGAATAAGATCCTTATCGAAATTCCAATGGCATTTTTCACAGAAATGGAAAAAAGCAATGATAAAATTCATATGGGAACACAAAAGACCCCAAATAACCAAAACGGTCTTGAGAAAGAAGAACAAACCTGGGGGTGACACACTTCAAATGATACTACAAAGCTATCATAATCAAAATAGTACGGTACTAGCAGAAAAATAGACACATAGACCAATGGAACAGAATAATGAGCCCAGAAATAAACCCATGCATATATGGTCAAACAATATTTGACAAGAGAGCCAAGAACACTCAATGAGGAAAAGATAGTCTTTTCAATAAATAATGTTAGAAAAAAATGGATGATCACATGCAAAATAATTAAATCGGACCCTTACGCCACTCACAAAAATTAACTCAGAATGTATTAGACTTAAGTATAAGACCTAAAACCATAAAACTCCAAGAAGAAAACAAAAGAATAAAGCTCTTCGTCATCTGCCTTGACAACAATTTTTCAGATATGACACCAAAACACTGAACAATAAAAATAAAAATAAACAAGTAGGACTACATCAAATTAAAAGCTTTGGCAGACTAAAAGAAACAATAACTAAATAAAGAGACAACCTACAGAATGGAATTAACTGTTTGCAAACCATATACCAAGGGGTTAAAATTCAAAATATATGTAAAGAACTCAATAACAAAAAGAAAGGAAGGGAGAGAGGGAAAGAGAGGAAGAGGAAAAAAAATCCCACAAATAATTCAATTTAAAAATGGACAGAGGACCCGAACAGACATTTTTCCAAAGATAACATACAAATGGCCCATATGTACATGAAAAGATGCTTCACTAATCATCAGGGAAATGCAAATCAAACCCACAAAGAGATACCACCTCACGTGTTTAAAACGGCTATTATTGAAAAAATAAGAGATAACAAGCATTGGCAAGAATGCAGGAAAAGAAGGAACCCTAGTACACTGTTGATGAGAACGTAAATTGGTACAGCTACTACGGAAAATCAGGAGATTTCTCAAAAAATCAAAAATAGAACTACTATATGATCCAGTAATCCTACTTTTGAGTATATATGCAAATGAATAAAATTACTATCTCAAAGACATAGCAATATCCCCAAATTTATCATCTTGGCTATAGCCAAGACATGGAAACAACGTAAGTGTCCATCAATGGATGAATGGATAAAAATGTGATATATATATACACACACATACACACACACACACGCATATACATATGTATAATGTACTATTATTCAGCCATAAAAAAAGGAAGAAATCCTGCCATTTACAACAACATGGATGGACCTTGAGGGCATTATGCTAAGTGAAATAAGTCAGACATAGAAAGACAAATACTATGTGATCTCACATAGATGTGGATTCTAAGAAATAAAAGCCAACCTAATAGAAACAGAGTAGAATGTTGGTTGTCTGGAGCTGGGTAGTGGGGGATTGGGGAGGTGATGGCCAAGGCCAAGGGTACACGCTTCCAGTTGTAAGGTGAATAAGCTCTGGGATCTAATATTCAGCATGGCGACTATAGTTAACCATACTTCATGATTTACTTGAAAGTTGCTGAGAGAATAGATAATATATTCACCACACACATAAAAAAATATATATAATCATATGAGGAGATGGATGTATTAACCAAACTTATGATGGGAATCATTTCACTCACTTCAATCTGTGGTTTCTCCAAATGGTTGTGTCTTTGCCTCCCCCGACTCCAATAAGGAAGCGAGTTGCTGCCACCATGGCATACAGACCCCAAAGACACTGGTTTGGGTTCCGAAAAATGTTCCGTTCAGTTCAAGCCTGAATGTGGGAAGAAGCAGTAGCAGAATGCTGAAGAAGTCTAGCTCTTTCCACAGCGATGCTGCTGCGATTAGCTCACCAATAGTTAGTTCCAATCCAGTAAATTGAGATGATAAGGAAGGGACAGTCAATGCAAACCAATAAATCTCTCCTTCCATGCAACCTTTTATCTGAGTATGTCCCAAAAAAAATCTAGACAGGAAATATGTAACCCCAGAGCAGTAGCCTGATACATTTATTAGCTATAACTGAGTTTTCCAAAGATACAGTGTGAGTTAATTGAGCACTCGGGCTTAAAAGGAGACCTAAACTGCTGGCTTCTACTCCCCACTTAAAACTTAGAAAATCACAGTGTTCCTGATGAGACGCTAGATAGCTGTATGGCTTGAAAAGGAAATATGCCCAGGAACCAGTGGATACTAAAAGTCTACCCGCAGACCCAAACAGCCGATCCCTGTTCCGGTTCCATTTTGTAAATGGTGAGTCAAGTACATATGGCTAGTCCACAAGAAGGTACTAAATGTGCGAATTCTCATTACGTAGTGCCTGGCCAGGGCCCACGATGGTGAGGCCTGATGCACAATGTCTGCTCGTTCAGATCTCTCCTCTAAAGAGGTTCTTTTAACTTGACTAAGAAACCTCAAACACACACCATGCAATGAACTTTACACACATTTATATGTCTGTCTGTCTGCCTATCTGTCATCTATCATCTATCTACACTTACAAACTTTTATGTACTATACAAGTCTAATGACATTATGTTTCTCGAATTATCTACCTAGTCCTTCTCACTAGGGAGTTTGGCCAGGTGCGATTAGGCTAAACTATTTCTCAACCAGTGCTCTGGCTTGGTCTCCGCATACTTTCTCACTTGTGAAAATTGTGAGGATTTGGTGGGATGATCCCGACATGGTGCAGGCTGAGATATTCTGGAAATCAAAAAGGCAGCATAAAATGTAAGGGACTATAATTCACGTGACCACAGTCATTACAATCCAGAAACACACAAAGTGGGAATGAGTAAAGCAACCTCCAGCCTCGCCATTACATCCTCTGCAGCCTGGGGAGGCCGGCCTTGCTGGGGTAGGGGCCTGAGCTGACAACGCCCCCGGAGCCCGGCTGAGCGCTGTGGGGAAGGGAGCAGAAACAGAACTTGTCCTGCTTCCCATTTCTTTCATTCCAGAAATAGCGAGGCCCCTCAGTGGGTTACAGGGAGCGCAGTGGAGCTGCCACGTTTTGATTTTACCCAGGAGCTATCTGAGGGAGAGAGCCTTTCCAGAGCCCCTCCAGGCAGGAATGAGGATCACGCCCTTAATTCCTCGATCAACTAAACACTCACCCTTGGCTAGCCTCCCTGAGTTTAGAAAGAGTAAATATTTTTTTGGAGATGCAAGCAAATGGTTTTGTTTTCTAAATACATGCTGGTATGGGGTCTGGAAAGAAGAAATATGAGTGCAGATTAGGTCTAGGGAACAGGAACTCATTTGAACCCCAACCGTGTGTCAGACACAGAGCTGGGTGTGTGCACAGTCCTCTTCTTACTCCTCACAGCTGCCCGTGAAGGGGTGACCGTCACCCTGGTTTTATTACAGATGAGTGAGGAGAAGCTCAGACAGGCTGTCTGGTCTACCACAGACACACAGGTGACAGGACAAGTAACAGCTTGGGGTCTAAACCCAGCTTGCCCTTCTGCAATGCCCATGCTGTTTCCAGGACACTCTGCTCCGTTGACTTGCCTAAGATGCCTTTTCATTGCCAGGTAACCAAAGAACAGACATAATATCATGCCAATACCTCTCCGCCTGTCCGAAACCATAGCTATTTTTCCCTTGGCAGATTAAAAAAGTAGCTTCTTAAAACAACAAAATGGCGCCGTTGACGCCTCCATGCCACCCCAGAAGGATAATGAGCCACACCTTTAGAAGTCGACTATGCGTCCCTGCTTCCTCTGATTTTATTTCGTACTCAATTGCTAGATTCGATCTGCACGTGCGATGCTACAGAAAGGTGTAGGAGGGTGATATTGGAGCAAATCAGCCGATTCCCGGAGGTGACGAACTTGAGCGAGGGTCCAGCCCTGGTGACAAACCAGAGTTCCTGGGAGGAAGCCAGGCCCTTTCAGCAACAGCAGGGGCTCACTGGCCTCCGTTCCTGTAACTCAGGAAGTGACAAGGCACCTCCTGCTTGTGGTCACATGTCCCTGTTCATCGACTCCTCCCCTAACTCTCCTTGCTGGGACTTGAATTGTCACCCAGCGTGAGAGGTGCTGGGTCCTGCTGAAGCTTGAAATGGAAGGCGAGGTTTGCAAAAGGTCTGGAGGAAGCATTAAAAGTCGTTAAAATGTTCAAAAATGAAAGATACAGAGAAAGAAAGAGATGGATGGGTGGAGGCGGGCGGGGAGGGAGCACAGGGGGAGAGAGAGAGGGAGGAAGAGAGAGAATGGCTTTGCCTAGGGAAGGGGGTTACAGTCGAAACGCAGTCCACTCTGTATTTCTGGATGCTTGATTTTTGTTGCAGAAAAATCCAACGAGGTCTCATCTGTTTTACATCATTGAGCAGCTGCTACCCAGAGGCCACGGGTCTGTCGCTCTGCCCACTTTATCTGGAATGGTGCTCCCCTAGCATACCCCGACTGCACACCCGTGATGGCTTTCGAGAGAAAACAAGAATGGAAATGAGCAAGTGGAGGGAAAGGAAGGGGAGGAAGAATCGGCAGGGCAAGGGGAGGAGGGAAACAAACAGCTCTTTGCTGTGGACATGCGTGTGCCCGTAGACCGGTAGGCATGTTTCCGGCATCATGGCATCGCCCCTCACGCCCGCCCCGCCAAGCGGATGTGAGTTCTCCCATGCGGATAGGAAGCTGCAGCTTAGGTCCTGTCACGTGAGTGACCAGCTAGCTCTCACGGAGCCACTGTGCTCATCTGATTCGGTGCTGATAAATGGGCCAAAAAAGACTTCTACTGGGGCAAAGAGGAGGACAAAATTTCTTTGTTCCTAAAATAATCACGTCACGATGGCAAAAATTAGAGTTTCATTAGATTTGGGGGATAGTTACCTTGATTATGAATTTTATATTCGTAGTCCACACAGAAAGTCTTGTTTCGATTCCCGTGCCCCAGGAATCGAACCAACACTAGTTTTTCATACTTATTAAATTTTTGGACTTTTTATTAAAATATGACAAGCTCGGGTCATATGCTATCAATGGGAGCTGCAACAGATCCCCAAGGCTGATCGAGCCTTGACTAGGGATGCATGGTTCGGAGGGTAGGTATTAAAATGCTTCCTGGAGGGGTTGCTGAGGTCAAAACCAAGTCCATCCTTAGACCTCAGGGACTAAGGTCTAGAGCACAGAGTAAGAAGGAGAGCCAAGGAACCAGGAAAATGAAGAGCTGGCTGCAGGTAGTCTCAGATTGATAGAGGGCAAATCTGTGCCCGCTGACATGTGTTTCATCTGGCCCAAGTGCACTATGGGTAAGTGGACCGGAATCATGTAAAGGAGCCCATCTCTGACACACTCCCTCTTGTCAAAGACTATGTTTTTCATTGTGCATTACAAATTTACCATTCTGGTTTCTAACCAGTTCTCGGTGCTCTGCCTGGCATATGGTAGGCTCTCGATAAATATCATGAAGTATATGAACTAACGAAAATTCTTTTAGTGTCCCAGAGATGGAGGTTTCTATATTTATAAACCTCGACCCCACCTGAGAAGAGGCCCACCTGAGTGGCCAGGTGGCATTCACCTCTGCCTCTTCGTTAACCACTGAAACGCCCAGTTTGAGCAATACATTCTTCCCTGACCAGGAAGCCATTTCTTCATTCATACAAGAAATCTGAGCTCACCTCTCCGAGAATTCAGAAATCTAGACAAAAGACACCTATGGCCTTGTCTTTTATCCTCAGAGGGAACAGTCTAGAAGAAAAATCTATTTCACAAAAGCCAAAGCATGTAGCTGAGCTGCAACCCCACCAAGCTCGTCAGCCAGACAGCTTGCCCCCGGTGTGGAGAGGCCCTCATGGAATTCAGCCCAGATATGCATTTGCTTTTGTGCCTAATTCCCTCTAACTGCTGTGAACTCGTTTCCAGGGCTTCATGCACCGGTCTAATGTCAGAGCAGATTCCCTCAGGAATTTATAGTGGCCAAAACAAAGGGAAGAGCCAGAGACTTGAGGAGGAAAGAGAAAAATCCTACACGAGCAAATCGGAAACATGGTCAGGAAGCAAAACTACCCAGAAACTACAAATATTTTTTTAAATATTTTTCCGTATATGGTTTAAACCGCTCTCTGCCTATTTATTTCCATCTCGCCTTCTCCCAATAGACTTAAGACATATATACATACATATTCATTCCATGGAAAGAATAAAGAGGTGGAAAAATAATTTGTTTTATTTAGAAACAAGACTGCCAGGGTTTATATTCTGTCCACCCCATTAATCACCTGTGTGACCTTGGGTTGATGCCACTGGCCTCAGTTTTCTCGCTTGTAAAATAAGGATGGTAAGAGTTACTTATCTCCTAGGAACAGATACCGAAGAGAAAAATTAATTACACCTATTAATTATACCTATTAAGTACCAAGATTGCACTAGATACTATTTCATACTTAAATTCAATCACTCTAACAACAGTCTTATAAAGTAGATATCACTATTTACATTTCATAGATGAAATACCAGAAGCTGAGTAATTTGACCAAAACAACACAGACAGTGGGGGAAGCCTGCTATTTGAATCCAGGTCTTCCTGACAGCAAAACCTCAAAGCCATAGACAGGGCTGCTCCCGGGACCCCCAGCCATCATGCCGTGGTTCCCTGTTCTCATCATGATGGGTGATCGGCCTTCCTTGGCACTCCGCCACCCCGTTCTCTGAACCTGCACAACACGGGGACCTCTGCGCATGTGCAAGACAACATTCAACTCTCACGCCTAGGTCTGACTTCTCTCCACTTAAGACCTTAAGAAAGACTCCATCGGTAAAAACAGACTTGGACCTCACTGACCACACCTTCCTTTCACAATGCTCAGGGATTATTTGTAGAGGTCACCCTTCATTCCAAACCCTAAAATAGTTCATAGGCCAGTACAGTGCAAGATCCCGTAATAGCGCTCAAATATACTCAATACATGAAAGGTTTTACTATTAACTTATTTTATCTGAGACACAACATCATGAGACATCTTTTGTCTTCATTTTACAGACGAGGAAACCAAAGCTTAGAGAAAGAAGCCACCAGATGGCTATGCTGGTTGCTGCCTAATCAATTACCCCCCAAAACTTAGTAGCTTAAACCAACAGGGAACATTTGCTACCTCCACAGGCGCCGTGGGTCAGGAGCTGGGAAGTGGTTCAGATGGGGGCTTCTGGCTTAGGATTTCTCATGAGGTTTCAGCCAAGCTGTCAGCTGGGACTCCGGTCACTGGGAGCTTGACTGGGACTGAAGGACCTGCTTCCCAGGTAGGTCACACATGTGGCTGGCAGACTGGTGCCGGCGGGTGGTGGGAGGCCTCAGCTGCTCTCCATGTGGACCTCTCCAAGGCTGCTTGAGTGTCCGCATGATGTGGCAGCTGGCTTCCCTCAGAGCAAGTCACCCAAACTATAGAGATTTGGCCAAATGGAAGTAATTCATTTGGCTATCATAACATCGCTTCAATCACATTCTATTGGTTAGGAGAAAATCACTAAGTCCAGCCCACATTCGATGGAGGGAAGTGTGTCAAAGAATTTAGGACATGGTCAAAATTCACCACAGAGGCAGAACTGGGATTCTCATTTATCCTTTCTAACTTCACAGCTCCAGCTCTTTCCCCAAGACTCAAGGTAGGACAAACGTGGCATAAACGTTTCCACAGTTCAACTCCACGTCCATAGCAGACGTCATAAGCAGACTCGGTGCTCATCTTGCTGAAGCTGCACTTGGCCTTGAGATCTCTCTCTCCTTTTGCTCAAGGCAATCACCTCCAATCATCTGGAGTTAGCACACACACATATAGAAATTTATTCCATCCCCACCCATGCCATTCCCAGATAGAAAAACCTCACAGGTATGGTCAGTTTGGGCTACCTTAGAGTCCCAATTCTGTGGGTCACCTCTTGGACCCTCTGTAAAACAAGATTTGGAATAATTAACCCTTCTCACAAAAGTTCTCTAAGAAGAGAAATGCTTTAGAAAGCCTCACTTGTTCTAACTTTTGGAAGATCCTCCAAATTCCAGAACTCCACAACTGTGCGCCCCACACCCCAGTAATGTCATTTATCCCATTATGACAAGAGGACAGGACTCTATGTAACATTGACTGTTTTCTTTCCTTGGTACAGGGGCTCCCGACCACGGTGGCCTGGCCTCCACCCCAGAGGTTCGAATGGAATTGATCAAGGCACAGCTTGAGGCCTGAGGGCTTTTCAAAAGCCCCCATGTGATTCTAATGTTCAGCCAGTTCTGAGAACAACCAACCTAGCACTTTATTTTCATTGGCAAATAAGTGATCCAGACGCGTATGCATTAAAGCATGTGACTTTGAAATGGCGGAACGAACATATGAAAAGAATTTAGGGAGTGATTCAACCCCAGGCAATATTCAAGGCCGCTATTTTTTTCAAAATGTCGATGTCAATTTGACTTTAGATTGCCTTCCCTGTGTAATTCTTCCATCTCTATTAAATGGATCAACCCAACTGATTCAATAAAAAACCAATTATTTTATACATTTCTGTGACTTTAACACAAATTTTTTAAGCCCCTCCAAAATCACCTTTCTTTCACATAATGGTAACTTCCCTACATAATTCTTTCCAATTTCTCAAAAATATCGCCTTGGAACAAACGTAAAATTCTGCCAATCTGGGATTTTTTGATAGTTTTTAGTGAATACTTTTCTCATACCTACATGATCAACTCTTAGAAAGATAAGCCAAATCATCTAAAAATCAAAATACCGCTTTTCTCTCAAAGATCACATCTATCCTAAAAGGGAGATATTTTTAACCAAAATATTTTCATTTTTACACCTTAGCTAAGGCAAGAACAGCCCATCACCACATGATACTAAAGGCTTCTGGAAACAGAGTTCCCAAACTTAATTTTACATTAAAATCTCTTTTAAAAGTTCCCATGCCGGGTTGTACCTCATATAGTTAAATCAGAGTCACCATGGATGGAAGTCAAGCATTTTTAAAATTTCTAAAAGTTTCCCAGGTGGTTCTAATGCTCAACAAAGATTGGGAACTACTGTCTTAACACTTTACTGT
>NW_011888856.1:3186643-3201643 GCF_000151845.1 Pteropus vampyrus
TGTGTGTGTGTGTGTGTGTGTGTGTGTGTGTGTGTGTGTGTGTGTGTAGAGTGGGGTCTCAATGTAAGATACTGTTCCCCATTAAAAAGATTTGAAACGCATTGCTATAGAACAGTATTCTGTGTATCGCAGTGGTCTATAAATATTTACTGATTAAGTAAATGAAGTCGAAAGTCCTAGAAATTATTTGTTTAATTGGAAAAAGAGCTGTCAGCCATTTCTCTGACTAGGTGTAAACAGAAGTCACCTTGGAACAGATACTTATTTGGCGACTCAGAACACTAAGGGGCCTCTTGTGGGGAGAACGAGGCGCAGGAGCTCGGTGGTCTGGAAGCCAGGCCCCCAGGCCTGCTTACTCTGCAGAGCTGGTTTGCTGGGACTTGGGCCTTTTTGTCTAAGTCAAAAACGTCTCCTGGGAAAGTCAGAGTTGAAAGCCTGACTCTTTCCATTTAGAGCTTCAAAAGGCCTGGGGTGATCCCAGCCAACGTCCAGAGACAGCAAAGGGGACCTCTCCGTGAGGCGGGCGGTCTGGGCGGGCTCAGAGCTCACAGGACACAGACGATCCTAGCACAGCAGAAGGGAAGTGGCTTTGATGTGAGAAACCGTGCTTTCTGCTGAAAAGGACTGGTGGGGCCTTAGAAAATCAAAGAGAAAAATAATAACGATAGGACGATGATTACTATCCTAAACTGATGTTTTAAAATGCATATTAGTTATTCGCAGGACTGGAACTGACACACAATCTGTGATATTTAGGCACTTTACAACTCACTAATGGCCAGTAATTGTCCACCACACCCTGCATATCCATCATCCTAGGATCGCAATTAATGAGGTCATTTGTTCTTGCTGTTATCCATACAGCATATTGAACCTCTACAACCTACTTATACTTTTAACTCCTTCTACAACCTCACCTCACCGAGACGAGGGGAATCTGGCCACACTTGGAGTCGGCCAAGAATTCTACAGGGTGGGTCAGAAAAATGAAGCATAGCATTGCTCTGCGGCGCACACACAGTCTGAATGCTGAAAAGTCACACGTAAACGGGTTTCGATTGGTCAGTTTCTCGGTGCTTACCGTATGCTAAGCACAAGAAAGTGAAATATGATTGTTTACACTGTGGAATTATAATACAGCTCTTCCTGAACTGCTTGTAGTTACATGTTGAAGCAGGCCACTCATTACCATATGGGTTCAAAACAGTGGAATTCAGAGCAGGCAATAAGGTCACCTGAACAGATTTTAAAATATTACCGGAAAACACAATGTGAAAATTGAAAAACCATTGAAGACAGATTTAAGAAGAAGCCACCAACGTACCTGACTCATCGAGGGGACAGACTTCAAACAGACATTATCTGGGTACCTATTTTCATGACTATGTATCGATGGATAGAATTTATAGAAATGTCTAATTGTATAATCTGTATCTATTATGTTTCATCCTCAAGATGCTTAGAAGTGGAAAGTAACATTTGGCATACTTGCTTTCTTACACAAGTCATCACAACATTTTCATATAATTTTCTTTCCAAATCAATATGTATTTACATGCCTTTTAATAAAACAGCCTGTGTTCTCCATGGTTTAAATTGCAGCGTGCGAGATCAGCGGCCTTCCTTTAAGTAAGAGGCAGTAATTTGACAACAGGCTTTTCCCACTGCAAAGGGGAGAAAAATGTCTTTGTGGAATGTTTTTCCCATCCATTATCCTCCCCTCTGTAAACTACCATTTGACAGCCCTTCGACATGCCGTGATAAGCAGAAATGCTGTCGTCATAAACAGGCTCCGCGGGACTGAAAAATAGCTTTCTTCGGGAGGAATGTCATCTTGCTTTCAAGATCTGAAGAAGAAGGGTTAGGGGAAAGATTTGATGATCTCTTTCTAGGCCAGTTGAATTCTGCTTCGAAGAACCAACTTCGTTTCAGATCTTTCTTCCTCAGAAGACAGGAGGTTTATTCTTGCCTAATATAATCACGGTCTTTGGTCTTTATCTTCCGTCCAGGGAGAAATAAGATACCAAGATGCCAAGTACTCACTGAGCTATTTTATCAATCTTTGCTCATGTATCTTAAGTTTTAAGTTTCTTCTAGAGTTTTTATTTCTTACAGCTGTTGTTTTCTGTTTTGGTTATAATAATTATAGAAATTTTCAATAATATTTTGTAATTACGGCTTGATTCAAATCAGCGTAAACTACTATTAAAGATCCACGCATCCGTTCAGTGTGCATGAGCCAAGGCCCAGGACCCGACAGCTGGGTGACCTGAGTGCCAGCTTCCGCTCTGTCACCAGCTGCCTGTGTGATCCTGAGCAAGCGCCTCAGCCCTTCCGGACCTGAGTCATCTCATCTGCAAAATGAAGAGTTTAGAGGAGATATTTTTTTCCTCCTTTAAATATTTAGACCTCCTTTAGTGCAAAAAGTATATGATTTGGGCTTAGCGTTGTCTCACCTACTAGACCTTTATACTAGACTTCGTGCATTGGCTGGTCACAAATACTCACAGTCCCCTCCCTCTTTCCCCTTCTCGATTAAGAGCTGGGAAGCTAACATTCTTGATTCTCAGATGCCCTTGTGTTTAGATGGGATGGCCGTATGAGCAAGTTCTGGCCAATAACGTTAGCTGAAGTATCCAGGAGAAACTTCTAGAAAAACTTTCTAAAAGAACATCCTCAGGTATAATATCCCTTTATGCTTTCTTTCCCTCTTCTATCTCCCTGCTTGGATGCGGCCATGAGCCCAAAGCTTCAGCATGTGCCCATGAGGCACAAACGTGAGCACTGAGGCTGTAGCTAACGCTCGTGGATGAGAAAGAAGAAAAGATGCTTTACAAATGCGTCTCTCGCCTATCATCCCAGACCTAGCCAACCTACATCACACTCTTATTGCTTGAAACAAAGAAACCCTTATGGTTTAAGGACGGTTCATCGGGCTTTCTGTGAGCCGAAAATGAATATGGCCCTCGAAAGCCTTTAAAACGATCTTTCCCAAATAGTAATGATTTCAGAACACACTTCGGTACCCTTTGGAGCTATCCCCACTCCTAGGAATCAGTTTCCACTGGAGGTGACTGATTGTCCTTGGCCTCTGTTCAGGGCCTCTGTGGCACCTGCACAGCGTTCATCACCCTGCCCTTCCCCGTCCTCCTCCACGAAGGGCTCCCAAACTCTCCCTTAAGTAGCACTGGTCTCAGCCTCCTCTGTGCCACCCCCTGCCCTGCCGCTATCCTCTCTTCCTGCCCCCCTCATTGCACTGGGATTTATTTAGTCGAACTAGACAGGAGTCTCCAAAAAACACTCCGCGTGTCTTACGCAGCTTCGTTTATCCCAAGCGTGGCTTCGAACCTGGTACATAACGGCTGTTCAGGGAACGGTAGTTCAGCTGTTTAATTTTGAGTGAGTGCATTAATTTATCATCACCGTCATCATGTGGCAAACATCACTACGTGGAAGTGGACGTGGACAACTGGACTTCATGTTGATCGGTCTAAATAGAAACTGTATAATTCCGAACGGTTCTCTCTGGACCGCATAACTGACACTGTCATGTACCCCTAAACACATTACAAACTTACTTTCAAAAAGAGTTTCTTTCCAGCGTCAAATCTATGCCGAACTCAGCCACTCTCCCACCTTTTCTGATGCAGCAATAAGATCGATCCTGAATTTGTTTATTAATTTAAGGGGAATAAAAGATGTTATAAAGGTCCTGAAACTCATGGGAATGACAAACGAGTTGCTCTTCGCAAATAACGCCCAGTAGACATTTATTATGCCTGGGAGGCACGCATTATGCCTTTCCTGGGACAGCATTATTATAAATGGAAGGCAGAGCAAGATATTAATTCTTTCTGATCTATTGATTTCCTTGGCATAGCACAGGAAGAAGACATTCAGAACTGCAGATTGTGTGTGTTTTTAAGGCAAGAACTATCCTAAAAAGGTCAAAAAAGTAATTGGGATGTAATAGGATTGTGTGAGATTACATTAAAGCCTACAGTTATTCAGTTTATTACATTTTGCTGTGAACCACTAAAATGTCTATCTATCTAGGTAAATTGAAGCTGATTCAGTTATGCTTAAGAATGCACAGATAATTAATATTTTAGTGGCCCTCATTCACTGAGGCTATGGATAAAACATGTTTTCTCAAGGAAAATGACTTGCCTGGTGAAAAGGAGCATGGTCAAGGAGCGTTCTGAAACTTTAGTAATTCACACACCAAATTCACAATTCGGGCTGCAATTTTGCCTGTACTATCATACAATGAATGAGCTGGCTGCTTTTCTTTCAGAAATCTGTGTTTTTTCTACTCAAGTAAATTTATTTTGAGAGGAACTGCAACCCCCCTGCAACTTTGTGCTATATGTATATAGGTTACTGTTATCTGCGAGGCTCTAAGCTTGAGGCCTGATATTTCTTTTTTAAAAACGTAAGATAAAAAAAATATATATGGGTGTGTGGAGGGGTGTTAGAAACACCTTGGCACTGACCTGAGATTTTTTTTCGTTGACATCATCATAAAGATAATTAAAAATGTGAACATGTGATTCAGTACTGTCTCCAAGCGCCATGTAAATACCATCAGATGTACACACCTGCGGCTTAGCGAGAATGAGTATGGCAGATGGAGCACAGATTTGGGAGCTTGAGAGGCCTGGACATAAACTCCAGCCCCACCAGGGACGCTGCAGTTCGGACAAGTTCCTTTAGCTCTCTGTGCTTTCTCTTCCCTCGTCTGTAAAATGAAAATAGCAAAGTCCCACGATGGTGTATAATTAGAGAGGAGAATGTCATCGTTTGCAAAAGCACGCTAGTATGTGAAGCTATCTATGGTTTATTTTGAAATGTTTTAAAACAGTTCAAGTTAGCGAGGCTGAACCACGTCTCCCAGAATTCCCAGAAATGTTTCTGGTTAAGGTGCACCTCAAAAGACATTTTTATGTGAGATTCAGAGGATAAAAATGAAGCAGCAGCCATTTTTGTTTTTCTGCCCAGACTATTATGATAGGAAAATCCAACTAAAAGCTAACAGAACCGCTTCAACCCATGAAAAACCATAAACCAAAAGCAATATCTCATTCCTGGACGGATTGCAGAGACCAGTGCCACTTGCCAGAGGACTCTTGAAAGATGCAGAGGTGGTGATTCCTGCCACATCCCATTCGACTCGCCAGCGAGGCCTGTCCAGCAGACAGAATGGCAGTAGACTCTTATAAACTTAAGCCAGTGGTGACTCCAATCACAGTTGCTACTGTGTCTTTGCTAGAGCAAACCAACAATTCCTTGAGCACCTGATATGCTGCTATTAGTCCAGCAAATGGTCTTCTCTTCACCTGTTACTGAAGACCACCGAGCGTCAGCCGAGTCTACATTGCAGATGAAGCTCCAGCGGGTCCTGGGCCCTGGCATGTCGGGTCACTCCGCACACTCCTGTTTCAGGGGCGTAGAGACTGTCCGGCCCTAGTCTACAAGACTTGGAGTGTCTTTCCCATTTCGCAGAACGTCGCTCTGGCCCATGGCATTGACGCTGTTATGTTGACTGGATCTGGTGAGAGGAAGTAGTGGCGACTCTACCCACTGAGAAGATGCTTGCATGCCAGAACGTAGGCAGCAAATCCCACCAAAATCCAGGGGCTTTCTACCTCAGCAAAAAATCGAGGAGTCCAGGGGCCTGAGGCATGTCAGCATATCCCTTCCAAGGTGAAGGGCAAGTGGGCACATCTGGCCGCGCCTACCACTGAGAAAAGAAACAGCCCCTAGGGGCCTCCGTGGGTTTTGGAGGCGACATGTGCCTCGTTCGAGCAGGTTATTCCAACCCATTTACCTGGTGATCCAAAACCTTGCAGGTCTGAGTGGGGTCCAGAACAAGAGGAGGCACTGCCGTTTGTCCAGACTACCACGCAGGCTGCTCACTGAGGCACAGCAGCCATCAGCACAGGTGGTGCTTCGAATGTCGGGGGGCAAACAGAGATTCTGTGTGGCACGGCCGATGGCCTCTACAGGTAAGTGCAGTGCGGGCTCTGAAGACTTCGGAGCAAAGCCGCAGGTTCCCTGTAGATGGCTACTCTCCTCTGGAGAAACAGCGTTTCAACTTCTGCTGGACCTTTGCAGAGACAACAGCGGATCACGGGCCACCAAGTCACCATGCGCCCTGAGCTGCCTATCATGTACGAGGTGCTGTCTGACACATTGAGCCATCAGGTTGAGAAAGCACTGCACACTCCATCACCAGGTGGAAGTGGGGCGTTGCGGATGAAGCTCCAGCGGGTCCTGGGCCCTGGCATGTCGGGTCACTCCGCACGCGCCCTGCAACAGGACGAGCGAGAGGTACTAACTCGTCTGGGTGCAAATGACGTTCTCTGGACGGCCTGCTCGTATCACATCATAGTGAGAACCTCAGTATCATGGATAAATGTCCCGTGGCCTAACTTTACCTGCTCCTGATCAAAAGTGAGAATTAGAATTAGCAAATTAACAAAGTTAAAACACAAGTGAGAATTAGAAAAAAGCCATCGGCTGGCGCTAACGGCCGGACCATGATGTTCCACGGAAGAGAAATAATTTCACCGCACAGCAACCGCAGATGGGGTCACTCTGGGATCACACTAGAGTGAGATCAAAGTGAGACGCCTCTGAGATTATGTCTGAGAACAGACGAGAAAACAAGGCTCTCGGGACAACCACGGAAGCCATCAGCGCTCCCTCCAGCTAACGTGAGCGACCGCTGCCTTTTCGTCAAGTATATCTGTCGTTCTACTCCGTCTCTTCACCTTCTTGAGAAAAACTATTGTTATCTGAGCATAGACTTAATTTTACTTCCGGACAGTATCCAACCTGGAAGAGAGTTCTGCTCCTTTAAACACGCCACGAAACCACCCAACGCGAGCTTAAACCCTGAGTTGCTCCCCGACGTGGTCCTTTTTGTGGCGACAAGTCATCCAGGCAAATGTGTCCCACTACAGATGTGCTGTTGATGACCTTTGGTTGTGGGCAGTGTCAACACCCATAACTACACTGCGTCGTTGATCCAAAAATGATCAAAAGCCAAGGAAAACGAAAGATACAGAACAATGATCACTCGCCAGACACGTGTCAGAGGTATTTTCACATGGTTTCCTGGTTTCCTTCATCTCACACATCAACACTAGTAAGTCCTCTTTTTTCCCCACAGCCCCCGACACGAGTCCCCTTAGCTCCACCTTCAGAGACCATCCCGAATCTCGTCCCATCATCTCCATGGCGCACGCCAGGCGCAGCCACCATGGGCTGCCACCAACACTGTTGCCACAGCCTCTGGAAAAATCTCTTGATCTCAGTTCTGGCCCCCATTCCCTTCCCACGGTCTGTTTGTCTCATTACAGCCAGAGCGAGCTTTACGAATAGGAAATATATGTGCATATGGGATATTGAGCATATGAAAAGACGTTTAATCTCAACAAGCAACGTTTTCCAATTAAAGTTACACATTGCTCAGTGTAGTGCTTGGCACAAAGGGACTACTCCATGAATATTTATTGTATATGTGAAAAACAATTTCTCGTCTGACAATTGGCAAAGATTTTAAAATAGAAATTCAGTATTGGCAAGGGCTCACGGAAATGGCACTCTATATACTTCTGGAGAGATTGTACGTTTTATCAGCAAATTTGTCTCAGATATCTCTGAAATGGCCATAAACTTTGAGCAAGCACTTTCATATTTATATGTGTTTGATTTAAGAATCTAATCAAGGACGTGCACAAAGCCGTATTAATATTTAGTAGTCCAGGCATGTTAAGTAGCGATTTATTCAAGAATGGATTTTTTGTTTGTTTGTTTTTTAGGTTATAAAAATTTACCATGGAATAAAAAGGGGCATTTTTGTTGTTGAGGGGTGTATTTATTCCCTACGGCTGCTGTAACAATTTACCACAAACTAGTGACTTAAAACAACACAGATTTATTATCTTACAGAAGGCCAGAAGTCAGCACTGGGTCTTACTCGGCTAAAGTCAAGGCGTCGGCAGGGCCGTGCTCCTTCTGGAGACTTTAGGGGAGACTCTTTCTTCGCCTTTCCCAGCTTCCAGAGGTCTCCTACACAGAGGGTCCCCACATTTCTTGGCTCATGGCTTCCGCCTCCATCTCTGAAGCCAGTAGCAAATCATCTTCAGATCTCGCTCTGATTCTGACCTCCTCTCCCTCTCCCTCTTGACTTTAAAGGACCCTCATAACTGCATCAGACTCACCTCGATAAGCCAGAACGATTTCCTGTTTTAAGGCCACCTGATTAATTCCACCTTGCCTGCGACAACATAACGGTCGGAGGTTCTGGACATTCGGATGTGGACACTTTTGGAGGGCCACTGCTCGGCCTACCACAGAGGGTGCGAAAATTTCGGTCTCACTCTTAAGCAAACTGTGACCCTTCCAACCTACAGGCGGGAGGGTCTTCAAACTTCAGAGAAGGTTCGAGGCTGTGGCCTCAGGCTGCCGATGAGGAGCGGGACTTCTCAGCACATGCCAAGTCCCCTCAGGGTGACATCAGCATAGCTGTTACTGTTTTAAATTCAAATATTCAGGCAACTGAGGTGGCCCGCCCAGAGTCCAGGTAGATGACTGGTCCTCGGGCCCTAGGCTGAGTCTGCCTGAAGCAATCAGGAGGGGAAAAGGCCAGATCTAGAGTTCTTAAGCCATCTGAGAATCAAAGTCGGGGAAACAAAGTTAAAAATACAAAATCCACGCAGCGGAAGTTGGGCTGATGCTGTGAGGCCGAGCTAATGGCAGAAGCCAAGTATAACTGGGATGCAACCAGAACTTCATAGCCCAGAAAATGGAGCTCATTGAGCTAAAGCCCCCACTACGTGCCCACTGGACAATCGCTCTCATGGTGTCTTGGTAGGTCAGCCGGGGTTTAAGGTACAAGTTTGGCTGGCATCATTTTTCTCAGAGGAGAAATTAAAACCACACCATTGTTTTTATTTATTTTCATTTTCTCCCGCAAATTGAAGAATCTCAGTAGTTAGAAAATGGAACATTGGCCCCAAGCCTAATAGTAATCCTAACGTGGAAGTAGCATGTGGAACTACTGGCTGGGGTCTCTCCCCTCAGCATCTTCACAGGTTACTTCCTTGTCATGCGTACAAACTAAAGGTAAGTGAGATGCAAACCAGGCCCCTTAATGCACGTCACTCACACCGTTCCCAAGGATCTGTATTGCGATGATTCTCTTCTTTCTCGCAATAATGGAATTACATTGGTGAGGGAAACAGAATACTATCAGAGTGATGCTCAGATCCTCCCGTTTATTCCCCTGTGGCTCAGAGAAAAGAGCTTTAGTGTCCAGATTTCTGATTAATGTGCTTCCTAGATCTGAATACATAGAGGAGAGGAAAAAAACCTACAGCGAACTTCGGACTCCAATGTGGAAGGTGGGAAGGGCTGTATGGAGTAGAGATGAAGTGAGAAAGCACCTCAGCTTATTCTATTTTTCCCAAAAAGAGGAGCAATAACACCAAAGCCCAAATTTTGGTTGTGAGCTACCACTGAGCACCAGAATCCTAAAATTCTAAGGACTTATAAGGCAAGGACGAGTTACTAATAAACTAAAAGAAACCAGATCAGGGGCCATCTTGAGACTCAGTCACGAACACCAGCCTCCGTTCTCATGCCCATCGAAGTGTCGGGCTGGTATGAAAACAAATTCTCTCAGTTTGGCCACAAGCTAAGCTCAGGGAAGAAACAGTTCCTTCTGCCCCAGCCTTGGCTCCACCTCAGGGCTTGTGTGTCGCTCAGGACCAGAGCTCTGGAGCCAACCTCAGGGGCCAGACTTCTCGGACCTCAGGGAGGAAGCCGTGTCGGAAGCCAAGTATTTGATTTCGAAAGAAGAAGGCCTGGTTCTCAAGGCCTAAACATTTAGCTGTAAAACGTGTAAACTGGTCATGGAATTCTGGCTGTGGTATGTGTCAAGCTACGAAAACAACATCTCATCTCACCACGGTAAATAACACAGAAGTACAGAGAGGCCGATGCAGATAAACACATACATACGTTGTTAGTTGTGACATTAAAATAAGGGAGAATTTCTCTGTTGCTGAGAACTTAGAGCTAAAAGCCGTGCAATTTGGCTTCATATCACCATCAGTTATTAAGCAGTGGTTACAAAATTCTGTAGCTGGATATGTATAAAGATAAGGGAATATCTTGTTTTTCCATGAGTCCGGTTTCTGAAAATGTATAGATTTTCTTAAATGAAATCGCATTAGGCATACCGCGATTTAAAATTTTTTTATGTAGCATTTATCACCTTGTACCGTGCCGTAGAATTTACTTATTTGTTGCATTTATTGCTTGCGGACTCTTTGCACGTGGTGGCGGTTGCTGGGGCCCAGGACCCAGGCGTCCTACTGCGCATCTGCTGCCCCTTCCTCTCCGCCGCTCCGCCCTGCGGGCCTGGGGTGCTGACCCTAACACCTGTATCCTAAAGGTGCTCCAGGACTGCGGAGTCCCCGAACAGGGAAAAGTGGCTTCCCTTCCACTGACCTCTCCGCCCAAACACATCGTCGGCTGGCGCGTTGTCCCCACCTAGACATGACCCGATTCACTATTTCAAACTTAAAATTTCTCAACGACTAATACTTACTGAACACTCACTATGTGCCAGGCACTGTTCCGATTGCTTAGGATACAAACGCAGACAAAATTAAAAAAAAAATTTTTTTAATTAAAAACTCCTTAATTAATTCAGCTAACATTTCTTAAGTGCCCATTGAAACTGGTCCCCTCTCTGAATTGATGCGACACCTCTCTGTGAACTTACGCTGTATCTCCAATTTGTGTTGAGAATCATTCCCACATTGAAATCTCAGCCTGATACCAGTTTCTGATGTTCGCTTCTAAGATAAGCCGGCAAGAGGGCCTGTAACACCCGAGGTCGCTTGGGTTTTTATTAAAGAATCTTACTTTACACTTACTGTGAATGAACAGGTGCTCACCTTCCAGAGAACCCCAGGAAAAGGATCAGAATGCAAATGTCGCCGGTGGCACACATCCCGCTGTCACTTCAAGGAGGCTCTTCGCACTCCCAAAGGAACCGAAGAGCCATATTTAATTATTATAGAATTCTGGAATAACCTTCCTAATCCCTTCAAGATCTCTGTCTGCTTCCATCTGACGGTACTCCACAACCCACCCACGTGGAGACTATTACTCAGGGAAACCACTGGCCGTTTTCAGTTGGAGCACAATTTATGTGCCAAGTCAAAATAACTATCTTGAAAATATTAGAAAAAGTCAATATAATGAAAAGCTTTCCCTTGTCTCTTTCTTGAAATTCTTCTGCAGCTTAACCCAATTGCCTAAGTCACTTAGAGGCCTTTAAACCAAATGAAACCCTAACGACGTCTCTGCCATGAATAATTAATTGCTCACGGACGATCTTCTCAACGAAATCCATTCTCATTAGATTAGAGGTTTCCTCGAGATATGTGAGTTCATTATGGACATTTTTAGCTCCTTCTTGGATCTTTCTTTCTTTGCCCATCTTATCTGCGTCTGTGATCCGAGAGTCTGTCACCCCGGCAGCCTTCCAAAGAGAAACAGTTGTAAGGCAACTAAAGATCTTTGAGAAGTGAGCAAGTGTCTCACTGCCTTAAGACATGGCAGCTTAACTGAGAGCACAAACACGGAGCGTGACGGTCTGGAGAACCGTGGGAAGGAAGGGTGGTTTCGTCTTTCCGTGGGAATAGAGGAGAGTGGAGAAGGTCTATTTGCCTCACCACCTTCTTAGAAACTGACTTTTTCAAATCCATGAGTCTTTGTCTTCATGAGAAAGGCCTTGATGAAAGGAAAGCTTTGGGAAGAAAGGAACATTCTAACAACAGATTTCTCTTCAGATGATGAAATGCAAGGTCATAGACACAATGGAAGAAACTTTAGAGGTCGTCGCCCACCCATCTGTGGGTGCTAGCCCCTGGACTCTCGTGAACCTTGTCCCCGACCCCTTCGCACCCCCACCTCGTCATTCTGCCCTCCTCCGGCCTCACACGTGAATGTGTTCAATTCGTCTAACCGTATTGCTGAATCGAATAAGATCGATTAAATCTCTGATTGAATTTTTTAAATTAACCTAGAAAAAGAAAAGGATCTCATCTATAACTTCGAACACGTTTTCTATTTTCCTCCTAAACACGAAATGGGATTACACCTAAATTATTGTCGTTTTTCCAAGTAACGGTCTAGAGAACACTTTGACATAGCGTGGACTTGGCAGAAGCCGGGCACTGAGCTCTGTTTCACGATTTTACATAGGTCTACTCTTCCAACAGACAAACTTTGTATTCTGTCCTTTTTCATCTAGCCGATCACACACATCGTTGAGGTTACCACACAGTCTTCACAGCCATCGCTCAGAAAAGCCACGTGACCTTCCACTGAGTGACACACTCTACTCTAATGAACCACACTCCTTTCTTTCCATTGTCCATTACTATTAGTAATACTGCAAGGAGCACCTTTCTGCATAAAACGTTTCCAATATTTAGGATTATTTCCATAGATTCAACTCTTAGAAGTGGAGCTACCGAATCAAAGGATAATATTTAGGTTGTTGAGGTATATTGCGAAAAGCTTTCCCAAAACACTGCTCCAATTTAAACTCCTACTTCTCCTATTCAATTAACAGGCTGGATAACTGTCAATTCAAAGTGGTCATAATGTACAGAAGAGGGTGACTTTAAATGTCTACCATGAAACGTATCAGACATATAGAAAAGTATATAAAAAATATGTAGTTTAAAGAACAATAATCAAAGTAACACCTATGTAATCTATCACCCAGTTTAAGAAATAGTATACTACAAATAATAGATCGCATAATTAGCTTAAAACACACACATGTGCACACAGACACACACACGCACACACACACATCTCTTTCACACCACTGTCTATGCAGGCCAAGGGACTCTCCATGATACCTCCAACAGTACTTTAAGACTTTAGCTTGCTTCCATCTTATAATCCTACCATCTTGGAGTTTTTGCTTCTAGTCAAGTATGACAAGTGAGAGAGAGGGCATGGAACACTCAAATCTGCTTTTAACTGCCTTTCTCAAGAAGTGACACATCTCTGTTTTCTTTGGTGAGAAATGCTACAAGGCCTCAACTTTACTACAGAGGAGGCTGGCAGATGTGGCCTTCCTTTATACCAAAACACAGCCGCCCACCGCACAAAGCTTCAGCCCAGTGCCCTTCCCCGAGAGACAACCCCTTCCTGACTTCTGTGTTAACCACTCCCTTGCTTCTCTTCATAGTTTCAAAACAAAATGGACTAGGAAGCACCGATCTGACTATGCGAGAGCATGCTGACACCATTATGTATGGGCCCCCGAAAGAGAAGATAACGAAGCGCTGAGGCACGGTCTGGCTCAGCTTCCCTGAGAATTTGCAGGAGCCCTTTCCGGGGGCTTCCGTGGGCCAGGTCACGAGTGAGCCTTGGGAGTCGTAAGGGTCGACGACTGTGGAGCGTGTGACAGAACCACCGCGCACCGCACGCCCACCAGGAGGAGGAGGAGGAGGCCGTCCTGCAGTTTTCCTCCCAAATTCACCACGATCTTCTGTCAGCCGCAGGGAGTGGTCTAAAGCTTCTCCAAGCAGAGAGAGAGGCAGAGAGAGAGCAGGCAGGAACTACATAATCAACAGAAGCCAAGCGCTGAGAAGAATCTAGGCCGGTCTCACCCAGACATTTAGTCCCAAGGTCACAAGGATGGTGCTAAAGGCAGCGGGAAGCTTCGAATCCACGATTTTCAACAAAGAGAGGCCGCCATCCGGGACCTCCCCTCATCGCCACCCTGGGATGCTCTTCCCCTCCCTCTGCCGCCGAATCTTCTGGTTCCAGGATCCCGGGGCACCTTCTTTTTTAAATTGTTTTGTTCACTATTTTTTGCTATTCCTCAAACATGCTAAGTGTAGTTATTTTCAAGTCTGTAACTCTTAAGTCCAGTTGCTGAGATGACAACGTGGTCTTCACTGCTGTCGCTTAGAAAGGCTGCATGACCTTCCGCCGAGTGAACACACCCTTGTTTACCGAACCATGCTGTCTTTTTCAGATATTTATATTGTTTTCTATCCTTCGCTACTATTCAAGATGATGCAACAGGCATCTTTCTGCATCCGGGTGCCCACTGTGGACCAGGTGCCCTGCTGGGCACTGGAGAGTCAGACACAGCCTGATGGGCACAAGACCGCGGGGGGCAGCAAAGGGGGCGAGGCAGTGACACATGCTTAGCAGAGATACTAGCAATGGTTGCCCTAACAGTCTGGGTACGAAATGGCCTTTCTCTGAGGTCTTTATTCTAACTTAATTATGCACACGATTTTGCATTTTAGCACATAATTATCTATGGTGGTTGTGACATTAAGTCATAATCTCTTAAATTATCTTGGTAAATGCTCTCATCTGTGGCACGTTTCAGTCACCACTTCTCTGTGAATGCCTCCACGTGCACATCTGCACAAGCCACCTCTAATTCCAGGCGTGTGTCCCAATCTGCCTGCTGGACCCTCCACCTGGAGGTCACACCGCAAACTCAGCTCACTCAGACCTGGCTAATCAGCCTTATTCCACCCCGCACCTGCCGCTAACCCTCATCCCAGCCGGAGGCAGGAGATACCATTCCCGTTATAAATCTTCCAGGTAGCAGCTGGCTTCATGAGGTGACGACTTTTATTCATCGGAGCTTTCTCATAAGGAAATCAGTGAGGATGACTAAACCACTACGTTCCAAACGGCTTCCATCCACTGCTCTCCAAGAGGCACGAGCAGCACCCAGGAGAATGGCTCAGAGCACCCGGAGGGTCCAGACTCAGCCGTGACTTCTGACTGACGACTTGTGGAGTGGGAGAAAAAAGGAGGCAGGGGACCACAGCACGATGGGAAGGAAGAGAGGGTCGAACTGGGTTTTCTCTGAATGCAACTTGGTAAGAGGGCCACGAGGAACCCAGCCGTTTAATTTCATTA
>NW_011888856.1:3205207-3242373 GCF_000151845.1 Pteropus vampyrus
CCCTTTTTCTTGTCGTTCCCTAAATCATGCAATATCACAACTATTAACGTTTACATTGTATTAGGTATTAGAAGTGATCTGGGGACGATTTAAAATACGAGGGGGGTGGATATAGGTGGGTTATGTGCAAATACTAGGCAGTTTTGTTGTAAGGGGCGTGAGCTCCCATGGATTTTGGTATCCGGGGGGGTGGGGCCAGTTAGAGGGTCTTGGAACCAACCCCCTGCAGATATGAAGGGACAACTGCACTTAAAGTATGTTGTTTTTAAGTCTCACGGAATTAGGTTTTGTTCTTTTTCCACGTTGACAATATGTCTTTAAATTGTAACATTTAGTCCGTTTATGCTTAATGTAGATATTGATGCATTTGGGTCTTTGTACTTTGTTTTCTACATGTTCCCATACGTTCTATGCTCCTTTTAGCTCCTTTTTTCGCCTTCTTTTGGATTTTTTTTTTGAGTTTCATATTCTCCTTTTAACTTTTTAGTTTTCCATTCTTTTATTCTTTTAGAAAATTATAGAAATTGAAATATGCATCCTGCTTTATTAATTTCTAATATAAATTAGCGCCTCCACCATTTCCAGTTCTAAGACAATTCAAAGACCTCAGAATAATCAATTCCATTTGCCTCCATTCACACTTTTCTGCTTTTTGTCATGAATTTTAGTTCTTTGCACATGTAAGACCCCACAGAGCATACAAGTATTTTATGTCAATATTTTTTTAGATTTATATCCATGTTTACCCTTTCCGTTGCTTTCCGATTACTTTCTGCACCTCCAAGCTGTGACCTGTGATCATTTCCCTTTTGCTCATTGGTATTTTTCCTTTAGTACTTTTGGTACTATCCAATCGTGACAAATTATTTTCATGTGCCTGAAAATGAATTTTTGAAGGATATTTTTGCTGTATATAGTCTTCCAGGTTGGCTGGGTTTTTTTTTTTTTTTTTTAAGCTCTTTGAAAATATCACCTATTAGACCTTTAAAAATGACTGACATTTTCCTGACTACTTTTACAACGTGTCTGTTTTTCAGCAGTTTCACCGTGAGGTAATCAGGTGTGTTTTTTTTTTTTTTTGTACTTACCCTACTCGGAGGTCAGTAGCATTTCTTATACCTGTGGCTCAATGTTGTTTTTCTTCATCAGCTTTGGAAAAGTCTTAGCCGTTCTCTCTTTAAATATTGTCTCCCCTGTCCTCCCCCAGCATCAGTCTAGCTACCTTCGGAAGTTTCCGTTCGCTAATTCTCTCTTAAACCGTGGCTATCGAGGCTATCCACTGATTTCTTAATTTCGGCTATATGATGTTTCAATTCTAGAATTTTTTTTCGTTTCTAGTTCTCTGCTGAAATTTCTCCATCTTGTCATTTAACTCCTTGAACATTTAAATCATAGCTATTGTAAGGTCTCTGTCAGATAATGCTAAACTTATCTGAATTCTCTGAGGGTCTGTTTCTACTCACTTTCTCATTTTTAGTCAAATCTTCTATTTTTGTACTACTTATTTTTTATTTACAGACTTTGAAAAATTGTGATTTGAGAAATTGCATAATGTTATCTTTCTTCAGAGATTTATTTTTGCTTCTGGCTGCCCACTAGCTTCGGGCAAGTTGCCTCAGTTAGAGACAGACGATCTGAAGCTGGGCTTCAGTCCCTGTGAGAGGCCTGTTTTCAGTTTTCTTTGACTCAGCACATAACCCTTCGGGTCCCAACAGAAAGTGTGGGGCATTTAGAGGCCACTGCTACGTGGTGCACCCTGACCCAATTTTTGTTCCAAGTCTTCCAGAACCTCTGCTCAGCTTCTCAACCACCGCACTTGAATTAGCCAGGGTAAAGGCAGCACCGAATGTAGACCTCATCCGTCTGCAACATCGCCCCTGCTTTCTTGACAGCTCTCCAACTTTTCTCGTTTTCTCAGCAGAAAAATTGGTGCAAACAAGTTCATCACCCAAGCGGAACTCTCCACGTGCCTTATTTGAATAGTTAACTTCAAAGTTCAAGTTCTGAAGTAAAACAGACTTGAGTTCAAGTCTCGATTCTGTCCCTTACTAACGCTGCGTGACTTTCAGTGAGCTGTTTAACCATTGTGAGTCTTAGCGTCCTCATCTGGAAAATGGAAGTAACAGTAGCACCTACCTTGACTTGTCTTAAGGATTTTTTAAAGCACAGGTATAGCACTCAGCACAGACCCAGGAATGCGGCAAATGTTCAAGCGTCAGTAATAACATTTTTAAAGCACTATGATAGTTTTATTAAGTATATAACACACAACGGCAGCCTCTCCCCTACGCATCCTCTGTGCGGAGTGCTTAACTGATAAAGACCCTAGACAGATGTTAATTTTTCCAACTCTCCCGTGGCTTTGGAACTCTGGGATGGAATGGCTGACTGTGCCACATGAAATAGTTTCTGCAGGCGCTGGGATGTCCATTTGGGAAAGCACATCCGTTGGAGTGAGAGTCAGCATTTCGGAGCAAGATCAAGGAAGTAAGCTTTGGCAAAGAGGCTCATGAACCTGGTCCCCTAGACAAGGGCTTAGAGGCTTTATCCCCCGGGAGGAAATCCACGGTGACCACCGAGGCTTGCTCTGGAGAAGGGGGCGGATCCTTTGCGGCTCCCCCCACACTGGGGCTGAGGCCTCATCATGGGAAAAGCTTTCCACTACCTAAGACTCCTGGACAGCAGAGAAGCTCCAGGTGCTCTGAAACGGACCCCTAATTATCCCAGACTCTCTTTGTAAGAAAAACCTTCTTTCAAAGATTTTAATGAAAGGCTTGCTTTGCTCCACAATACTTAAGTTCAAGAAACATCATCATTTATCTGTTTTTAAATGTTTTAAATGTTTTTAAATGCTACTGTATTGTACACTTCAAAATCTGTTAAGAGGTAGATCTCATGTTAAATGTTCTGACAATAAAAAATCAAAAAATGTATATTTTTAAATGTTTAAACATTGAAGCATCCAAAATACTGCGTATGTACAAGATACAAGATGCAGTAAACATGCTTTGTGCCCACCACGCAGCCGGTTCCTCTCACTTTCCCAGGCTGCAATTAGAGTGTGAGTCAGCCAGCCACATCGGGGCTCCAGAGAAGTTTCGGGACATGAGGACAGCATGTCCCAGGGCCTGGGACAGTCTTGCAGACACAAGGACACCATCCCATACACAACACGGCTTGGGATCCGATTTACGCCACTTACAGAAGCTGACATATAAAGCAGCATCCCTTAGCCTCTCACAGGGACGTAAAAGCTGCCCCGGGACTATACAGTGAGGCTCCACGTGCGGCCTTTTCTCCCTTCATTTAAAAAGCCAAGTTTCAATAGTGCTGTGGAGTCAGCGCCAGAGAAACTAGTTAGTATAATGATGGGCAATGGCGTCGAATCATGCCACCAAACGGTGAAATGTCTCCAGTTCTCCAGCCCCCGAGATCACCCTTTTCTTTGACCTCCCAACAATCCTACCGTCTCGCCCGTACCACTTGGTTGTGTAGTCTCGTCCACACTGTGATGCGTAAGCAGTGGGAGCAGCCCTGGGAAGTGTTCACAACCCGCAAACCCATCCTGGCTGCTGCTCGTCACGACTCGGCCTGGAGACCAGCGTCGGGGCTTCTGTGCTGCTCTCGCGCCATCTGGACGCCATCTCCGAGCTGCCACTGCCCTCTAGGCCCCAGGTGGCCCCAGTACGGGCTCAGTTCCCCCTTTAATCGTCCAAAACACAGCTGACACTGGGTTGTAGTTTTTGGCAAAGACTTACCGAAAGTGAGACTAAGTGAGGAAAACTAACAACATAGGGAAAGTAAGAGTTTGAAATCAGGTGACACCCTCCAGCGTTCTTGGAACCCTTAGCCACACCCCTTCACAAAGGGGCCTATGACTAGCACCTTCCTCCTTAGGCCCAACCTGCAGTTAGGATGCTGAGACCTGCCCGTTCCCTCCAGACTGGTGTCCCAACAAATGCCACTGCCCTCTATGAATTCTGCGGCTCCAATTCTCCTCTCTCCAACTCCCAACAGAAGAGACAAGCTCTTAATTATCTCTGCCTTCTTATTCTACCCATCTGCTCTGTTTTAGGGTCTGACCTAGGAAGTATTTCTTCCAGTTTCAATAGTTCATTTATTTAGCTCCAAGGTCAAAACCCAGATCCTCCCTCTGTATGCTCTGAAACAAGCCATACCTAATCCTGGACCCAAACGGTACAAACATCTGCACATAGCTCTCCCTGTTGAAGTCATCAGTCAGTTCTTTTTCCTATTCTAAACAATACAGGGAATATCTTAAAAGCTAAATCTCACTTACGCATGATATCCTTTCAAACTTTCACTAATTCAAAGGGTATACATTTTTCCTTTTTTTTAAATTTTATTTGTTTTTTTAGGCGAGGCAACCGTTGGTCGACCTCACAGATTGCAAGGGCCTTGTCAGCTTACAATCCCTTTTTTATTTTTTACGCCTACAGCACCTGGTCTTCCTAGGTGGTCTCCCACCCAAGCACTAACCAGGCCCGGCCTTGCTTAGCTTCCGAGACCAGACGGGATCGGGCTTGTTCGGGGTGGCATGGCCATAGACTGCACTTTTCCGATCACTCACTCAGCATTGAACTAACTGCTAGGCATTCTTCTAGGTCTGAGGACATAGCAATGAGTGTAAGTATACGCTCCAACCTCACAGCCCTCACATCTGGTGAGAGACAAATAAGGACATAAACAGAAACCACAAAGGTGTCCAGTACAAAGAGCAGTGAACCAGGGGACGCTTCTCTCGAGAGCTGGCCCTGTGCTGACATCTGATCCTTGATTAGCACGTGTTAGTGAGGAGAAGGAAACCACAGTGTCCCAGGTGACTGGAAGATGAGCCTAGAGGGACAGACAGAGAGGTGGGGGGCAAGGGCCCGACCTTTCAGGACTTCGTAGGCCAAGTTAAGGAGTCTGATCTTTATTCCAGGAATAGGGTGACACTGAATGACTCTGCACACATTTTGAAAATTCGATAACTTGCTGGAGAATCTATATACTACTTTACATTCACCTATAGCTTTATCAACACTATTATCTTACCAACTTAAGTTTTAACTTGTACACGTTACATTTTTTTGTTTATTGCCCATATTTACATCTGTTATGGACTTATTTTTGTTGAAATCCTAACCCCCAATGTGCTAGTACTAGCAGGTGGGGTCTCTGGGAGGTGCTTATTTAGGGCATGAGGGCGGAGCCTTCATGACTAGGATTGGTGCCCTTGTTAAGAAGAGATGGGAGAGACTCTGCTTCAGCTGTCTGCTCCCTGCCATCTGAGGATAGACAAGGCGGCAGCCATCCGCGAACCGGAAAGCAGGCCTTTACCAGACACCAAATCTGCTGGCACCTTGATCTTGGGCTTCCCAGCCTCCAGAACTGTGAGAAATAAATGATGTTGTCTAAGCCCCCGAGTCTGCAGTACTTTTTGACAGCAGCCCACGCTAAGAGAGTGTCCTTGCCCATTTCCTAGTGGAGTGTTTTTAACAAAATTTTTAAAGACATTATCTTTTTAAAAATCTTCTTCTTACTCGTTTGCCTTTGAATTATGTCAGAACATTATACACATAGCAACCTTTTCTTTTAGTGATCTGCCACAAAGATATTTTCTCACCCCAATACTATAAGTAGTCACCCATATTTTCTATTAGTATTCCCATGGTTCAATGATTCATATTCAATCATGATATCCTGACTGACATCTATAAACAGAAACCAAATTTTACTTTTCAAAGGGTAAACCAGTTATCTCTTTATGTCACATTTGTCATCATAAGGAAACAACTTAAGAGAATAATTCATGGCTATTTTCTTAATCTCCTATTTTATTGTTATATAACCATGTAACACTGTACCGGTACCACACACACTTGTGTAATATATTTCGTGTGAGATAAAGTTTTTCCATGGTAAGTTCTCCCATCCTCATTTGTTCAATTTTAATTAGCTACCCTTTAAGAAACTTACTCCTTCCTTACGAAATATTGAATTGGCTTTCACAAGGATTTTGTAAAAACGGTTGAGGTTTCAGGCTACCTGTGAACTAGGAGTTATCCATCTGGAATGGAAGGAAGTGAAAATGACCTTGAAAACTTCACTGACACTTTCCGACAGCTACTGAAATTTTTATATATTTTTGTACATATTGGGTATATTACTGAAGAGTTTAAACAAATATCCCATAAGACAGTTTACCATAATTGACCTTTTATTTTAAAAAATTACAGGGGATGATTTCCAGTATATCTTATTTTATAAAAGTACTGCCTATATCAAACATTTTATATCGCTGTTAATTCCATTGAAGAGCTGCCGTTTTTTAAGGTACTAATTCCAATTGATGGGATACATGCCCTTAAAATAGAAAGTTTTCATTATTTATTCAAATTTCAAAACCAAGATTATTGAGAAGTTTATTGCTTTATGGTTGGGCAAGATACTACTAGTACATTTTAGGTAAATAATAATCTTTAATAAAAACTATGAGGTCATTCTGTTTAAAACTTTCAGGATAATTCACAGAAAATAGATATATGTATTCAAACTACACACTGAAGGGCTGGGCTATTAGTTATAGACACTTATGTGTGAAGCAGCTCTTTAAAGAAATGAGATGCACAAATAGGTCTGGTGTAATATGCATAATTGAAATTAATAAAACCTGCAAGACCAATATTGTTATACTATAATCTGTTAGGATCTCAAAAAAAACACACATTTAGTAATCCATTTGTGCTTAAAATATTCATATGCATGAAAAGCGAAAAGGAAAAAAAAAAAAAAACCTCTGTACATGATGAAAGAAAGTAATAAATTTTTTTGAAATTGCACTGTTATTTAAAACACTTTCCTAAAACCGGACCCTCCTTTGCAGCTGGCACAGTTTTTTTTCATGTCTAATTGGCAACCTGGGGAGGCCCCTCTGGTATTAATGAAGTAAAGAAGGTGGTGACAAAAGACCAAGCTGACGCCATTAATCCAGGCCTTTGAATTGCACTGGCATCTTCGCCTGCATCTTCTCCACTCTCATCTTCAAGCCCATCATCCATAAGGCGCTCCTTTCAAACAAAACAAGAAACACACTCCTAAGTCATTAAACAGCTGGCATCAACTCATGACAGAGAAAGGGGGACTGTGAGAACATGGTAAGAACGCAGCATGTAGATGGTCACTAGAAATCTTCGTCAAGTCCAAAGTTGGGAAATCCCTCAGAGTTCAAGCTCAAAGGGGTAACTGCCAATTTAATTCCATGAAGTCCACCATGTGCATAATTTTCTTTCTAGGTTATTTTAAGGAAGAATAATGTCAGTCTTTCGCATTTGATTCTAATGTATGACTGACAGTATTATACTCTCAGAGCCTCTGGATGAAACCACACGATTTATGTTAACTTTGCTTCATGTGTCATTCTACAAACACTATGCAACACCCTGAGACTCGTTTATCATTTTGGTCTCATACAGTGCTGAGGACACATCTATATTTAAATTATACAAAAACCTCATTAGCATACCATCTCTTCAAGTTCTAGGTTGTTTGCATTCTGCCCTTCATTGACTTCGGCGTTATTGTTGGGAGCCTGCTGCTGACCTGCTTCTTGCCTAAAAGGAAACCATCCTGCTTGGTGTCTGTTTGGTAAAATAAAGAGAAAAGAAAACAGTTTTTATTTGTAAAACTATAAAATATTAGTGTCCTACAAGAGAAAAATGATTAGAACTATAATAAAAAGAGCAAATCTCCCTTTCAGCCAAAAATCACACCTTTCAAAGCAATGAGAACAAAAGAGAAATCAATTTAAGTCTAAATGTCTATTATGGGCTTAACTGGCTCTATGCTAGATATTTAGACATATCAGGAGTCATAAAACCTTTTCTGATATTTTTCAAAATGAATTAAACTAGATATTTGTTTGACTCCTGGGGAAACAGAGGGCAAGGTGAAGTTAGTCTACTTATGAAGAAAAAATCCATCCCGTACGTACAGGACTTACTATTGATCATTGTAATTAAAAAGAACATCTTTATGCAAGAGAGCATCGCAAAATTCCTCAAGTCCTGAGTAACCGACAGAGCGAGTCCAGCTGAATTAACAATTTTTACAAATGACGGTAAAGGAAAAATTTGTTTCTAGGCAATTCCGATAAACATTTTTACTCAACATAACCTGCTCTGCTCCAGTGCCAGACCCAAGAAGCCCACCTGCGGCAGACCATATGCCAGATTCTGTACCGAACGGTTTTAGTCACTAAAAGCACCGAAAGTGAATGGGCATCACTCACAGATAAACCAGCAGCATGGCTCCCATGACCATGATAAACCGACTGAAAGAAGAATAGAAGTAGACGATGCTGAGGAGAATGGCGGCTCGCGAGAACGTGTACACCCAGTCCAGCCAGTCGCGATGGAGGTCCTCCTCATTCAGCACTGGGCCTCCCTGCGCGTTCATCTGCACATTCTCATTCATCGGTCGATTTTCTTGGGCCACCAGGTTCGGAGCCGGGGGGGGCTCTTCCCCAGGAACATGTGCCACATTTAGAGGCTGTGAAGAAGCGGGCTGAGCTGGGCTGGCATTTGATGTGGCCTGAGCTGAAACTGCAGCTTGACTGAAACGGTCACCAAAGTATTAAAAAGAAAAAAGAAAAAAAAAAAAACTTGATCACGATGTTATACCTGTCAAAGCTTCCCGGGTAAGCCACATGTATTTCTCATAAACGCAACCCGGAATAGCCCGGCTCCCACGGCTCCTGGGGGAGAGGGGCCGGCGCCGGGCAGGGGGAGCCCGGGGAGGGCGCCCTCGGCCCCTAAGTCCCAGGTGGCGGGAGCGGTGGAAAGACAGGAACAGCCATGTTAATCACTTTTCTCTCTTTCACTAAATTACTTTATAAGGTAATGACCAAATCTCTTTTCAAACCTTTTCACTAATGGCCCTTTTTGTCATTCGACGTGGAATAAAAATCTCCACACCCACCACCTCTCCCTCAGAGCCAGGTTCTGAAAGATTTGCCTAAAAATGTACATTAATCATGACCCTATGTGAACACTGTCAGTGATCAGTTATTTGTATTAGTATTTTTAAATATTAACTAGATTCCAGACTACAATCTCTCAACCCCAACCCTGACTTCCGGGAACTCCATCTGGGGACACTGAAAACAGGTCCTTGTCAACTTTGGAAGAACTGTGGTCCTGATGTTTACTTATAATTGTACTGCTCGAAAATGAGAATTTTCCTGTATAATGCTACCAGTAAAATGATAATATATCTGGAATTTGCTTAAAATTATCCAGCACGGGGGCGAAAGTTATAGACCAAGATTGTCATGAATTAATAAATGCTGAAGCTGGGTGACGAGTACACAGGGTTAATTTCACTATTCTATCTTGTTCTATGTTGAAATTCTTCTACAATAAAAAGTTTAAAATTCAAGATAGCAAAATAAAATCAAAGAGTACTTTCCCAGGCTACAAAGCCTATTTAAGCCCGTATGCTAATACCTTGTATTCTGTACAGGGCATTTCAGCTTCCAAAACGCCTCCAACCTCATGGATATTCTGATGCATAGGTGAGTTATTTCACTAAATGTGGGAATATGAGGCTCAGAAGTTAAAGGACATACATGCGATCATACGGATTTAGTAGCAAGCCAGGATGAGCCCCACTTACTCTGCACAGTTCTTGTCAGGTTATAAATGAGACAAGGGGTGTGAAACTTCTAGTAGCGTACTGAGCACAAAGCAGTTACTCGCACGGTAACTACTACCACAGCAGCAGGTCAGGTGCAACAGCGTACCTGGGGTTGTGCAAGGGAACAATAGGACATCGAGTTCACAAAGCAGGTTAGCTTTACAGGGAAGGTCTAGTGGGAGAGTAGGATATAGACTTCACACTGTAGGCAAGAGAGTTACAGATATTTGGCGGATGGGGAATGACTGACTCATAAGCAAGTTAACCTGGCAACAGTACAATGAAACACAGTACGAGCCTAAACGGAGAAAAACCAATTGCAATAAAGTGGGTCTAAACGGAGAAAAGACCTGAGCAAAATAACTGGAAGTGAGATACAGGGGAAGGACAGCAGCTAGGAACAACCTACTCACTCACTCATCTCGGTGACTTGGGTTCAGAAATAACAAAAGCCACAAGCAAAACTGATTAAGGTTAAGAGCTTGGAAATGGTTGAGCAGAGACAGCATCACTGAGAGGAAGTCAGGAAGGAGAATGCACTTTATGAGGACGGCAGAATCAAATTTTACACATACTGAATTTAGATATATTGAAAGGCAAATTTCCTTATGGAAATCTTTCAAAACTGAAGATACAGGATGAAGAACCAGAGATGGAGAATTGGGCGTCGTCCATGGAGAGCTACCAACTAAGGCCACGGCAGGAAGAAATCCCCGAGGACTGGCCCAGGGCAGAACCCTGTCTTCCCTACGGGACTGAGCGTCAGAGGCACGCAGAAGTACACAAATATGTCTACCTGAACAAGGAATGCTAACATTTAGAGAAAGAAAAAACTGGGTTATCGAAGGACACAACGTGAGTGATCGGAAAGATACAAAGAATGAAGAGGGTGACGGAATCCCAGAAACAAGGAGGGCAGAACATTCCAGAGAAGCTCGAAATGTCAAATGAACACACAGGAGGTCCAGAAAAGCGAAGGCAAGAAACTACTCAGGGCCAAGACTGTTCCATGCTGACCGGAAGCAAGGCTTGCTAGATGCGGACGGTGCAGAAAGCACGTCAGCCACCACGGAGCCTGACACCAGCGAGCCTCCCTCGCACACGACTCTCTCTAGACCCTTTTTCATTCACCTTCCAATCTCTTCATGTAGATGTGCTGCCCTCCGGTGAAACTTTCCTAAGTTCTCTCTTCTTAAATAGATAAAATTACATTAAAGAAAACATCTGAATACTGCTAAATATAAGGAGAGGAGAGAAGTGGAGAGCAGGCGTAGTCGACGTGAGATCTTTTTCCTTTGGCCAAACAATTTAAAATGCAGTTATCTGCTGAGAGGTTGGCGAATTTCTTTTCATAATAATTTTTGAAAGCTCATGAAACACATCAGTAAATGAAATCCCCAAATCGACTTACGTAGGCTAAAAAAGCTAACGAAGCAAATAACAGTGAGTAAAAACACGAAGTCGAATGCACTTACTATTGCATGTAGTACTGGTGCGCATACATCTGCTGCCACCACAGCATCTGCAGCGGGCTGAGCGCGGGGTACGCCGGGAACGCGGCCGCGACGGCGTGCCCGGGGAGCTGGTTGTCTACATTTCTGCCACGAAGAGATCAAGAATCGCCTTTTAATGCTCTGGCAATTGAAAGCATTTCTCTAAATTTTCATCTCTGAACAGGTCATAGTTGACAAAATGTATTAAACCTTACTGAAAAGAAAAATACCTATTTTTAACATTCTTCAAATTCCTTAGAAGATGACCCTGATCCCAAGTATATAGAACAACTAACATTTCAGCCCGGTTTTAATGGGAAAATAAAAAAAATCATCCACAGAAATGTGTGGCAAGCCTGAACATCTGCTATCGTCTTATTTCAGCACAAAAGGTCAAAAATATTTTCAGTACACTTTAAGTACATTCTCCTTAAGAACCAAACACTAAAATAAACTTTATGGCAAAATATTTTGAGGAATGGGAGAACTAGCCAGATGACATTTTACATTAGTAATAAAATATTATTAAAAACATAGCACCTATCAACTGTAAAAAAATGAACATTATAAAAAAATGGTGAAATATTTTGAAAAGAATCAAGATTAGCAGAAAATATGTATACATGCATTCTTTTAAGTCTACGTGGTATACAACATGACATTAGTTTCAGGTGTACAGTACAGTGATTCCGCATTTTCATACCTTACAATGTGATTACCCCACTAAGTCCAGTAACCTTCTGTCACTGTGCAAACTCACCACAGTGTCACTGACTCCAGTCCCCGTCACCTTTTTCACCCATTCCCCTCCACCCTCCCCTCTGGCAACCATCAATGTGATCTGTTTCTGAGTCTGCATTTGTTGTTTGTTTATTCATTTGTTTTGTTTTGTTTTGTTTTTTAAGATTCCACAAATAAATGAAATCATACGGTATTTGTCTTTCTCTGTCTTACTTATTTCACTTAGCATAATACCCTCTAGGTCCATTCATGTTGTCACAAATGGCGAGATTTTATTCTAATTATTGCTGAGTAATATTCCATTTATATATGCATTCTGAAAGTAGGTTAAACTACTATTCAGTAAATGTGTGGAAGGCCACATTTATCTTCCCTATGCCTCAGTTTCCCCATCTCTAAAATTGGGCTAATAATAGAATCTTTCTCATAGGATTGAGTCTGTACTCAGTACGTTAGTTATGTTTATTTTTACTCTCCCCAACCCCTAACTCTGAACATGACTCCAAAGTGTGTAATGTGAGATTTACAAAAAAGGCACATACATCAAGACAGCTACAGAGATAAACATAAAAATGAATGGAGAACTTGTGAATTTTCTTTTTTTCATATTACTTAATTTTATCTTTAGCTGATATTAGTTTGGTCTACTGTGGGTGAGACAAGAATTAATAAATTCATGAAAACTACTTATATTCTAAAGACGGTTAACATATAATTGGCAATAACTGATTATAGAAACCTACTTCAGAAGAGCTTGGGAGGCACCAACTCCCCGACACGTTCCCCAAACTTTCCTCACCCGTGGGGGAGCGATGGGAGCCGCCATCCTCAGAGACCCTCTATCTCCTGAGCGCAGCCCGCCCCACTTCCCAAGCCTTAAAGAAAAGCAGAGAAGCCTCCATGCGAGTTCCCCCAGCTCTTAATAAACAAGTCCTGAATAAGAAGAGGAAAAGAACCTCAACCTGGCTATTCCTAAAAGGGTTATCAATCAGTGACCAAACCTGGAGAAAAAGCCACACCGCTGGAGCAGAGAACAATTGCAAAATATTTGTTTAAAGATCTCAGCCTTTCCACCTGTGAACTGATGCATCTGAGCCAATCTGAAAACTACCTAAATCAATTAACAACCATATGAATCTGTATCTAGAAGGACATTTAAATTTCTTAGTATTCCCAACTACAAAAAACCTAAACCCTTGAAAGCAGGGCTATGCCAATCTACCACTGAGAAGAAATATAACTCACACAGGCCCATTCCTCCAAATGTAAATGAGAAGACTGGACTTGGTCACTGTTTTTAAAAGGGAAGAAAAGGCCACTAACGATCACTTTGAAAAAAATTACTATAGCTTTCTACCTCACCCTACTGCAGCTGAGAACATATACTGCCAGAAAATATATTTAAAGAAACTCCCCTAGATGATTCCAATATGCTTCTTCCCTTTCTCTCCGATAAGTTAAAAACTACTGGACTATGTAACTGCTAAGACACATCCCAGGCCCAAGTTGGCATACTATGACTTTCAGTTGTGTTAATTATCCCTCAGACAAGACGTTATGCATTTGGTACTTCCCAAAGAAATAAAGGATTTATTTATATTAAATAACAAAGCTATTATTAAAATACATAGAAACATACTGAATTTCGTTAACCAATGTCACCATAAAAAATTAATTAATTAATTAGAAAAAATAAAGTACACAGTAACAGATCAATGAAACATATTATATAAGAACTTGACACATCCTAGGGGACGCAGCATTAAACAACACGATGGAGAATGATATCTGGTACTGGGAAAAGTGATTACCAAATTAAGAGGTACGGGGAAGGGAGTTCAAAGCTTCGCCTCATTCCAAATATTCAAATAAGTTCCAGTGGACTAAAATAAAGTATTAAGAGTTAAACCACAGAAAATCTAGAAGAAACTAGAATTTACCGAATCTGATTATTTTAATTTACCGAATCTTTGGAGGGAGGACGACTTTCCTAACTTAAAAGCAACAGAAGCACAGGAAGAGCAATCCACATAACTGACAACATGAAATTTAAAGGGACAGAGCTGAGAAAAAATCTCTGAAATAAACAGTAGTGAATATCTTTTCGACATAAAGAACTCACAGAAATAGAAATAATCATTAAGACAAATGCATATTAAAATAAAGACAGTTTTTTCCTGTCTAACAATATCCAGTACTGCCAAGGGATACAAATGAAACTGACTCTCCTATTGCTAGCAGGATAAACTGGAATAAGTCTTTAAAAATTTTACAAAATTAAATGCTTTTTTAAATGTTCACTTATACCCAACTGCCCAAGTAATTGTGCTTCTGAAAATTAGCTTAAAGAAATATGAAATATGGAAAAAATTTCACACCTCTGCCCTTTATACATACTTACCCCTCTTGGGAACCACATACTCAGCCTAACCCCATGCCAAGACTCCTTTCCCCTAATAACAGAGGGACTGGACACTGGGACAATAATTCACGATTAAAGAGAGTCGGAACCTTACCACGGCACTTGTCGCCATGCTGAAACTGCTGAAATCCCACACCCTGAAGGCAGTTGCCCTCTGAGCTATCTACTTTGACCCACTTCCACGGCAAGCCGTCAAGCCTAAATACAACCGGCAAAACTGTGAAACAGCGAATGCACAGGCTATTCATCCCAATACTACGTGTATCAGTAAAGACTGGAAATAACTCAAATATTCATCAAAAGGAGACTGGATGTCATGATTTAGACACTCAGTGCAGATGTAAAAAGGAACGACGTCCCTATACACTCCAGTGGAGTGATCTCCCGGATGTTCTGTTAAGTGATGTTTGGTTTAAAAGCAAAGTTTTTCTTTTAAAAGAAAAATATGTATAATATGCTACCTTCTGTTAGAAAGAAGATATTCTTATATGCATATACTATGTGTCCGTGTATGTGTGTGTACACACTTTCTTGGATTTTCACAAAGAAAAACAGTGAAGGATAAACCAAAAAATAATAAATATAATGGGGAGAGACCACTGTGGGAAATTACATAGAACAGAAAAGGCATAAAACAAAAAAAAAAAAAAAAAAAAAAAAAAACCTGAAGAGGAGGATAAGGGATTTGATCAGAAGAGCCTTAAGAAACACCAACCAAATGCAGTATGTCAACCTCTCTGAACACTGATTTTGAACAGTGATTCAATCAAAACTATAAAAATGCATTTGAGATAATCACAGACAACTGAACACGAACTGAGTATTAGATAACATTAAAGAACTTTTAACTTTGTTGAGTGTTCTTATGGTATTGTGATTAAGATTTTTTATAGTCTTTATCATATCTGTTACAGATACATAGTATTTACAGATGAAATGATATGTCTAGGTTTGTTTAAAAAATACTCCAGCCCAAGAAAAAAGGAGTGAGGGGTGAACAGACAAAGAACGGGGAGTCTGTTAACAGTTATTGAAACTGCGTGTTAGGTAAATGGAAGTTTATTTTAATATTTTCTATACTCTGTGAATATTTAAAATTGTTTTAATTTAAAAAGTATTGAACAAAAATACTGACTGTTTAACCTATATATACATAGAGAGAGCTCTATAAACATAGAGAGAGCTCTATATATATCAATAGGGGACTGGTTCATTAAATTATAGCAATATATGCAATGTGCATTTAATAAAGAATAGGACAGCTCTTATTTATTAACGGGACAATGCTAATATATTTAGCAAAACAATTAAACATAGGCCAGTGTGTATAGGAAGTATGCTACTACTTGTGTTAAATATACCCACCCAGTGTGCGTGCACACACGTACACAAACACGTGTTAAACACAGTTTATCCCTGGAATAATACACAGAAAACAATTCATTTAAACAAAACGGTACCGTTCACATGTATTACCTCTTATAACAACTAAAAACAGAAACTGCCTGTTCATTCTCCTGTGTCTCTGGCCAGACTCTGTTTCAAAAGAACAGGGAATGGGCTGTACCTGTTATTATATCTCCAGCATTCAGCACAATAAATATCCTGAACAACTTCATATGAACACAAGAAAACACTGGAATAAAGTAATGATAAGGAGCAACTACGTAATAACTTGAAATTTTCACTTAATTAATATTTCAACATTAAATGAAAACATGTTGTTAATATGGTAAAAATTACAATTATATTAAAAACATTTGCAAAGAAAAGGAAACTGGAAGGAAATATGAAATGTTAACAAACAGTTGTCTCTAGATGATTCGACAGGGGTAATTTTCCCCCTTCCTTTATTGTTTTTTTCCTAATCTCGTTAATATGCATATGTTGCTTTTATAATTCAAAAAAATTAAGTGGGGGGTTTTTTGCTTTTTGTTTTTGGCAAACAGAGCCAAAGATAATAGCAGAAACACAGGAAAAATGTAAGTGTTTTGAATGCATAATATGTCAGTCTCCATCTAAAATGTCATATTCTTTATGCAAAGAAGACCAAGTAGGAGGCCAATCTCTCCCTCTGGCCTGAGGGAAGTCACAGTAAGGAAGCTGCTCATATGCATACGTGGGAGGAATCAAGTGACCACTGTCCTGGCAATCTTTTATTCCTTTTCAGATAGGCCAAACCAGTTAGAACCATAGGATAAAAAGTAAACACGGAAAAGGGGAGCAGGGGAAGTTCATGGAAACACGTAGAAATGATGGATTACAACAGAGATTAAGACAAAAAAAAGAACTTGAAATGCTGTTATTCACAAACACATGCTTGAGAGCTATCCCAAAAGATAACCATGGTATGTTTTTGGAGTTCAGAATGATAAGGGAGAGGAGATGAAAGGAACTAGAAACTTCAACAATCAAGAACAAATTCTTTCACAGAAAACCTGTCAAGTCAGCTTTATTTCCCCACCACCCACACAGTGATGCAGCCATTGTGTGCAATCACCACTCTGTTCCCAGAATGGGCTTTTTCAAGACTCTGCACTTGCTCTGTTCTCCCTGCTGAACTTCCCTTAAACTCAACTCCTATGTTGCCACCTACGAAGCCCTCCCCAGCTCCTGAAGCAGAGATAGTCACTTCCTCCTCCAGGCTCCCATGGTGTTTTCAAGACCGTGACAGCACATCAGTGTACGGTAATTTATCTGCCTATCTGACCTACTCCCATGAGGGCAAGTACATAATTCATTTTCCTGCCTTCAATGCCTAGCCTATAGCAAATTCTAAAGTAAATTTTCAGTGAATAAAGTCACAACATCCTTATACAAACAGATTAGCTTACTCAGTCACCAATACTTAAACTCTGACCAGTAGATCTGACTAGAGGGAAGAGGGAGACAAGTATCACTATTACAAATGAAGTCAAAATACAAATGGCAACCTAGAAAAAAATAATGAAACAAAAGACAGACAAAATGAGTCATTTCAACAAGACTGTTAAGAATACAAACTTTCAAGTCAGATACAGATTTGAATTCTAGTTCTGCCACTGGCCATTGAAGCAAGCTACATAATTTTTAAGCCTCCTTCTCCTCATCAGTAACATTAAGAAAATAATACTTAGACCACAAAGTTGGTGTAACTCTTAATCTATACAGAAATTCTGTATGATAAGTACTATTATCGTAAGCAAACAGAAGCAAAGTAGAGAAGAGTCTTGCCCAAGCTAGTCAGTGAACAGAGCCAAAACTCAAACCAAGGTAGGCTGGCTCCAGAATTTGTACAGCCACCCATCTACACTGCCCTCCTGATTTAAAACCACACATTATTTATCCAGTAATAGATTCCCAAAGTGAAGCTCAAATATCTTTAAAGAGTTTACTGCTCATCATTTTAACACTCACTTTTGACAAAATAAACACTATTTCAGATTTTTGTAACTTTTTTAATATACTGCAAAGAGGTGAATGTCTCTGCCTCTCACGTTTGTTGATTTCCTCAACAGTCTAGTTTAGAGAAACTATTAATCTTTTCCCAAGTATCTAAGGTCTTACTCTCAGGGCTTGCAATCTTATAAGCTTTGTTTTATTTATTACAAAATGAGAAAGTTAAAAACCTTGCTGTCCAGAGATAACCATTGTTAATATGTTGTTATACATTCTTCTATGTTTATTATATGCATAATACTCTCACGTTCCACTACCACTACCAAATAAGTCACTCCACACAAATTGAGAGAACTGAACTATCTTACTCTGCAAAAAAGAGAGGAAAAGAATCACTGTCAGAAGATTAAAAGTATTTTAAGCTACTATTTATAATGTAAACCCTGAGAACATTGTTTTTTACCAATAACTAAATTTGGGTTTGTGGTAATCATTTTCTAAAAACAAAAATAATTTCACAGGTGCTTCATAAAGTCTACAATCAACTTCATCTAAACACTTACTTTTAGAGGAAAAGCTTCACATTCAAGAACTATGAGACAAATGCGTTTTCTTGTATTTTGCTATATACTCAGCTTTGTTTTTCTACATTGAGAACTGAATTAAGCTTGACATTCTGAGTAAAAGTACATGAATGTTTCTCCATCCTGTTAGCACGGCAATCGGTGGCTGCGCCTGGGTCATCCTGCTGACACCACCCTTCTGTACCTAACCATTTCCTTACTTCCAGCCTCGCCATGGTGGATCTGGAGCATTGCCACACACTGCAGTCCTACAGCATGATATGCAACACGAAACAGCTATCATTAACTATTACTCATGTTTCCTTTATTCCAAAAGTACTCTGCTTTCAGACATAAGCCAGGTCCAAACCGCACTCTCCAAGATCCCACCCTCTGAGCTGTCTGAAAGGTGTACTGTGGCTGCTGGGTGCATTTCCCTCGAGACTGCCTAACCTAAGAGGCCTACTGTACTTGCTAAATATAAGGAAGCCATAGCAAGCTTAAGTAAAGTCCTCTAATAAAGGCTCTGCATAATATGCGACAGTTAGCATATTGTTTATAATACTTCACAGTTTTATTCTGTCTCAGTTGCTACCAGGTCTGGCAGATCAGAAGCACTTCTGGAATTTTTAGGAAACAGATTACCAGGCCCCATACTCTCTTCAAAGAACACCCGCTCACCCATCTGTTCCCCAGAATACTAACTTGGATAGATCTCTAGTAAGGCAAAGTAAAAAAAAAAAATGCTTTTAATTACCTAGATCCTTACTATTCAAAGTATGGTCTGAGCATCAGAAGCATCGGCATCTTCAGGGAGCTTGTCAGAAACACAGAATCTCAGGCCCCATCAGACCTAGTGAATCAGAGCTGGCATCTTAACCGGATCCCCAGGTGACTAGCGCAAACATTAAAAACGAAAAATACTGCCCTAGACAATTTCGATGTATGACCAGCTTTCAAAAGCACTGCTCTACTCGACCTTCTCATTCTCGAAATTCATAACCAGTTATATGAATAAACTTCAAATGTACTTTGATTACCGCACAGGGCTAGCATGAAAGTCACGAGTGACAGATCGTAAGTGGCCCGCAGCTACCACTCGCCCTTTCACTCACCCTTGCATTACATATGGGAACCGATGACTCTGTGCTGGGTCAGTTTGTGCCTGTGGAAGGGTGCGTTGCCTCAGTCCTTCTGAGGAAGAACTGGTAGCTAATGGTAAGGTTTCTTGACTGGGTGATGGAGTTGTTGATCCTGACTGATCTGAACTCTGCAAACAGAAATGGATATTTTTTTCAAGGAGATTTAATTCATTATAATTGTGAGATTACAGACACATTGCTAAAACTGTATTTATGAAATCCCTCTGCAAAGAGTGAATTTTTTTTGGAAATTAACTAATTTGAATCTTGTACCCAGATAAGTAGACCTTAATTATACAACAGTTCATTTCTCAACCAGAAAAGGCTAAGTAATGAAATAATTGTATATGAAATTAAAGCATACAAAATTATGGATTAAATTAACACACGCACAGCTCTTTCCACAGGCCTAAAACATAGGAAGTGCTCAATGATGGTACTAATTCCTGTGTCATTTAAACACTTACTATGTGTCAGGTACCGTATAACATGCTATTAGTAACACACTGGTTTGAAATAGTGAGGAACATGCTAGGAGTCAGAGGATCCAGAATCTGGTGTTACCTCTGACATGAACAAGGAACATAACCTTAAAATTTCACTTAACCTCTGAGTCTCACTTTCCTACAAAAAATAAGATAGAACTACATATTCGAGATTCCTTTCAATTCTAAACTTCTGTTAATTTATAGAAACCACCAACAAATATTGTTTTTTTAAAAAAAAATGAACAAGATGCCAATCAGGATTTTAAAATTCTCACACTCTGACAATGCTGGGAACTCATAGATTCAGCAACCTGAAACAGCACAACCCCCTGAAGACCACCTTAACTTGCTGCTCTTTGGAAAGTTTGTCAAGTGTCTTGTGTAAATTTTAAAAACAATTACATTTTATATAAATTATAGTTCCTGCACTTTAAACAGCAAGGGACAGTATAATCTGAACACCCTCCAGGTGTGTTAAATTGTATTCTCCCTGGAGGCCTTCCCATGGACAGGAGGACTTCCAGCTTGAATACCTCCCTAAATCCTGTGTGGGAAAGGACCCAGGGACTCTGGGCTTTGCGAAAGGAACAAAAGCTTTCTTCAAGGTGTTACTCCATACAAAACGGATACCAAATATGTTACTAGGGAGTCTGATTCTTACGGTAATAAACTGGGAAAGGTTCCTTTTGGGGCAAATTTCTCCTTAAAAGGACATGAGAAAGGTGGTTAAAACAAAGGCCTAGCCATTGGGTAGCACAGCCTAATTTCTCTAAAACTAATGATCTCTGATCTTATTAGGTAATTCTTTCATGACTAGATTTTTAAGACATTTGTCAATCTCACTGAAATTTCTCAGCCATAAAAAATTAAGGGGAATTCGACTTAATTTTCCTTTGAAACTTTTTAGATTTTCATAAGATGCCTCAAAAAATCTAGATATACTAGTGATATGAAATCATGGCTGAAGAACCACAAGTGAGAGAATTCTTTCTAAACAAAAACTAGAGTAACATAACTGTCCAAAGACTAAATACAGAACTTTAGGCTGATGCCGATGTTGTCCCTTCTTATGCAAGGTAGGAAGCTTATCAAGACCCTTGGGTTCATAGACAAAACATACTGCAGTTTAATGTAAGCTAAATTCCCATGACTGTTATTAGAGAATACTTACCATGGAGGCCATACTAATTAAATATAGCAACTAGAGGATCTAGTTCTTCAAAAAGCAGTTAACTAGTATCTATTGGAAAATCCTTCAGCTAGCTATCACCTCTGCCACTCATCCCTCTCCTTAAAGTTTTGGTTAGATTCTTGACAAGAAGGGAAGTCTATTTAGCAGTAAAAAAAGTTCCCTGCCCAAGAAGTTTAAAGTAAGCTTCCACTCATCCAATTCTTTTGTCTCAACTCCTAAGGTACCATATAAAGCTTTTATGGGAAACTAAAAATAATTTCAACATAAAAGGATTTTGGACAGTGTCTTTAAAATGCGTAGAGTATGTCTAAGTTGAAAAGTTCAACTAGCAAGAAAAATTTCCAAAAAAATTTTAGGTAAATGAAAAAAATAAGTAGGGAGAAATGAACACCAGAGTCAGAAAGAGCTGCGTAGGTAACTTCTCCTGTGGTTGGAATGTATGCCCAAATCCTGTTACTTAAAAAAAAAAAAAATTCCTGACCAAGCAATCTACTTCAAGAAGACTTAGCATACTTAAAATTTTAATAATTTAACCCACTTTGAATAAAATGTACTATATTAAACACCTTAAATATTTCTGAAACTTTACCGGCTATAAGAGTTCATGTTATATAACCACATCATAAATCTGTTTTCTAAGTATTTCAGTAATTACACCCCTGAAAATTGGATCTATTACTGACCTACTCTACGGCAAATTATAACTCATGGGGAACAGGCTTCATGGGATAACACTGTATACTGGATCTCTAAAAACAAAGTTTAAATGCCTTACTCAAGCTGTTCAAAACACAATCTTACAACCTAAAAGCTCCAATTGTTCTGTTTTTCACTTAGTTTTCAGAGGCAAAAAAAGATAATCGGAAAACTTCAATGTTTACTCCTCCCAAAATGACTCACAGAATTGCTGCTGGATGCCAATGCTTCATGACCTTCTCTACCGCTGCTGGATTCTGGAGAACTGGGAGGAGTCCGAGAAGTACATACTAGATGAACCATATGATACTCATCTTGCTAAAATTAAAGAAGAGTACATTTAAAGGGTAGTATTGGAAAATGTACAGTTTAAAAAGTTAGTATCTAAGGTGAAATACTTAATTTTATTAGTAATGAACTGTCATTTGACGGTAAATTTACCATTTTAGAATTTGGGGCCCTTTTGAGTTTGATATTTTCTCCATGTTTGGTAAATGGCCTAAATACTCAGTAATTGTTATATGAAAAATGATTACTTTGTATACTAAGGAGTCTTGAAGCAAACACCGCTTCAAGTCAATGCGATTATTTCAATATAAAAACATCTAGCAACTTCATATCAGAACCATAACTGTCACACTGAAGCTTAGAACTACTAACTACAAGTAGTGAAACTATTTCCATTACTTAAGACTTTGCAGCTATAATAAACACAACTTCGCCATAATCTCATTTGCCTTAATTTTATCAAGATGACACATCGCTTATTTTTTAAGTCAAAAACTGATTTTATCTACCACACTTATATTTATATAAGGCATATATTTGAACTATATTCTTTAATATTCTAAGTGTTTCCATAAACCTACAACTATGACTGAAGCAAAATAGTCTAATAACATAGAATTGGCATTTTAGTTTAGTGATTTCATGAATATATTTATACTTAGGCATGAAGCAAGTAAATAAGATGGTGAAAGGAAAGAGAATAAAGAACGGCAGAGAAGAACACAGGTAGCTCAGCAATTTTTAAAAAAGAAAAGAAAAAAACAGGTGATAAAGAAAAGAGAGCAGGAAGAAAAATAAAGATGCCCAGTTGTGAGAAAGAGAAACAAAGCTACTAAAGTAAGAATTTGTCAACTGCCTACCATAAATCTAAAATTGTGCTTAACTCTGAGGTGAATTCCAGAAAGAGCAAGAGTCGGCCCCTCCCTGAGAGAGGTTCATGACATCGTTAGAAGATCAGACTAGCACATGAGAGCACAGTTAGAGACATACGTCTTCTGCACAAAGCCGAGACGCACAAGCCACAACTGCTTTAGGAGTTTGGGGAAAGGCATTAATGGGGGGTTAGAATGCTAAGAAAAGGCATTCCCAGAGATGTGCCTAGCAGGCAGGTAGAAGGCACACCTGATTTACAATGTCCCCTGAGCTCGGAATACAGAACATTAAATAGCAACCAAACATAAAATGCTTACTCTTAGTAACCTAATTTCAAAAGTCATATTCATCACAATTAATTCACAGTATTCATTCACCTTTGGGGACTGTTTCTGTAAAACATTTTATTACTAAACAGGTAAAGCTAATGGCAGCTTTTAATTGAAAAAAGGAGGGGTATATCGACCTTAACTAAAATGGTTCAAGGTCTATTCAAAGTTTAAACATATTATTCAAATGTTTTTATATAAGGAGCACAACAGTCTTTTGATTGGAGCATTTTTATTCTAAGTCTTCTGGTCAGAACCCATTTCTGGTAACAAAAACCATTTTAAAAGGACCCGTGTGTAGACTCTAGCTATCCTTCAGCTAAAATAATAATTCTCTATTCCGAAGAGCATATAAGCATAAAAGCGGGGGAAAATGAACAGGTGGAGCACAGGATTTTTAGGGTAGTGAAACTATTTTGTATGATACTATAATGGTGTATCTGTGTCATTATATATTTGTCCAAACCCACAGAATGTACAAGAGCGAACCCTAATGTAAACTACGAGCTTTAGGTGACAATGATGTGTCAACGTAGGTTCACCAGCTGTAACAAATGCATCTCTCTGATATGTAATGTTGTTAGTGGGGGACACTGTGCATGTGTGGAGGCAGGAAATATATGTGAAATCTCTGTACCTTCCACACAATTTTGCTGTGAACCTAAAATGCACTAAAAAATAAAGTCTATTAAAAAGAAAGGGAAGAAGGGAATATCTGGTGTGAATACCACTATTTTTAAGAGAAAGAGGTTATTAAACCACTTTGGCAACCTGAAACTACATGATTAAAATGAAAATGACAGCAAGAAGTCATGCCAGCAAAGCTAAAATGTCAACTATCTAAACAGAAGGAGTATACCAGTATAAGATGTTTTAAAGTTTCCCACAGGTGATCATAAACATACAGGAGAGGATATAGATCTAATCAGATCAGGGATATCCAGAACAACATTAAGAATTAAGTTAACGATCTAAGGCAAAAAATAAAAGCTATCTATTCACTCCGGCTACATTCACAAACAAAAAACAGTACCTCAAACGCAGAAAAGTTCTAAAAACTATAAATTCCAAAAATGAACATGAGCTAAAAGCTGCCCTTTAAAAAACATTCAGGCTGACTGTCAAAAACCGATATTGAAATACATTTTAGCTTGAAGTGCCAGCATTCAAAGTTCTCTAACTGATAGGCCAGTCAAGCTTTCTTTTATTTCTTGCCCTAAAATTAAACTCCTAACCCAAGCAACTTGTATTAAAATGTCCTGCAGTTTGGTCAAAGGGGATATAAGAGAGGAGACTGTTATCAATGAAAACCCTTTACCACTACCTGAACACCTATACCACTGACAAATCGATAATGTTTTCTTATACAAGATGACAATTATCTGAACACAAATATATAATCCTATTTCAGGTTTAGCTTTCAGACAGATATACAAAACTGCTACCTAAACTAATCAGAATCTCTCACTACGTTCTTCACTTTCTGGTTCACGTTACCTGCTGGGCCACCCAAAAGGGTTCATTTTAAGAATCTAAAACTGAACTGGTGGAGATGGATAAAATTTCACAGCATAGCTCGTCTCACTCTGTGTCTGGAATCGAGTCGTGTAGAGATCTGCTTACTTTTCTGAGAATGTCTTTCAGCTGCAGATGATCGGGAAGCAGTCTGCCCGAATACACCAATCTCTGATCCTTCGTCAACTAAGAAATGGGACAAAGAAAAGAATTCAACTTTTTCTAACCATACAAAATGAAGGCCGGGAATAACATGCCTAAATATGAGTTAAGTAAACTCTCTTTAGGCACAAATAAACAGAAAACTGACATAATTTAAAAATATTATTTTTCCAAATTCCACTTAACACGTATGAGGTCGGCAAAGGGTAGCATATTTATTTTCTTTAAAAACAGAAAAAAAGTAAATTGGAAATTTGTCTTTTCAGCCACGATGCAATGCATGTGTGACTATTATTAAAACTCTTCAGGCTATCAATGAGAAGGTGGCTGGCCTTCTATTAATATGGGATAAAATTTCAAGCTCACCAGAGTTATTTTGCACCATTTTGTCAGTTTTTTTAATTAATGTAAGATTTAATTTAATGTAAGATTTAGTTTCTCCTTTATTAACAACATCATGCAGAACAAGTGATTGGCTTTAATTCAAGAGCCAGTTGGATTTAGTTACAGCTTTAGGTAACTATTCTAGTTTTTATTGTTCCTGCCACTCTCACAAATACCTTTGCACATTTTTCAAAATCACAAGACTAAAGAAAAATCGAGTCAAGTATAGAGATTCAGTTGCCATCTCTACATACAACCAAAAGTAAGAACTACGTTGTGGTTATCTCTGCTCTGTTTTGCACTTATGATAAATCTGCTGAATGTTCCCATTGCTAGCATTAAAATATTTAAAATTAAAGCATTTATGTATAGTCCCCATAAGACCTCCTATTTCATAACTGAGAAACAGGCAAATGTTCCTTGAAGTCTGTTAAAACAATTAAATAGAAGCTATATCGACAACTGTTAATTAAGCCAAATTCAAGCAAAACTATAACAATTTTTATATAGACTATATATATATATATGCAGCATGGCTCATAAAAAATGGTCTTATATTAAAAACAATCATAATAGAAAATGTCATACTGTGGTTCAGGGGTCCTTAGGTACCAAAGATCAAGGGTTTTGGTTTAAATATCATTATGAGCTTGTGGAATTTTATGTTTTTCAATGCACTGTCATTTTTTTCTCAGACCTCAAACTGTATCATTTTTGGTCAGTAGGTGTCCCTTCGAGTTGGCTCTTATGTCATTTTGACATGACCTCTGTAGTCTCAAATAGCTCCCTTGCTTTCAGGCACAAAATGCCCCTGGTCTATTTGCCACATTTTCTGCCCACATTTATCAGCCATTGCTCTGGGGGCCTTGATTCCTTTTAATGGGAAATGGTATCTAAAAACCAAAATCTGGGATCTAAGAGTACTTGAGAACTTTACTATTACTTGTCATTATTTCTAAGATTCTTTATTAATACAGGTAGAAAATATGTGTTTTTGAAACTAATTTAAATGCTGAATTCGTACTGATATTTCCAGTTTAAATTAGTAGTGCAGTGGTTCTTATTTTTATCTTCTCTCATCTTAAAAGTCTTACTTGCTAATGACATTAACATATGCCATTAGCAAACTTACTTATATGTTTTATCCCACTATATATAATCTCAAAATAATATCAACAATACTGGATGAAGGTTAAGATTGCTTGTGGCTTTCTTCTGTCCTTACATATATCCCACTAAAAATACATAATTAAAATACTGTTTTGAAATTACTTGAGATAATTCCTCTTGTAGTTATGTTACCATCCTGACATTAAATTACTAAAATTATTGTGTTACTATTTAGGTGTTACTTTCCTCTATTAAATTTTTTTAAATTATACAGCGACAGAGTAAAAATTATAAAACAAGGTACATTCAAAGAGGTTTTAGTTTCTGTCCGTGTTCCCTCCATAATTCTGAATTACCCTTCCATCATTTAACAACATAACAAACCTGAACATAAACACACAGTATTTCCCTTCTTTTCTCACATCAAAGGTCGTACACTATACTTACTCTTTCGTAGCTTGTTCTCTCACTTAATACCCCCTGGAGATTACGCCTTAGCAGTACTAAGACATCTTCCCCATTCTTCTGACAGGTGCATAATGCCCCATCATACAGAAGTACTACAGTTTATTAATGGATATTTGAGTATTTCTAGGCCTTTTTTTATTACAGTGACCTTTCGTACTATTTATTTCGGTATTTCCTCAGAGTATCCTGCAACTTAGACATCACTAGTGATCTTGATAAAAACAATCTTGGTAGAGCAATAAGGTAAAAACTTAGTTGGAATGGATATTAGCGAAAAGGAGACAGTGACTATATACAATTTATAAGGAGTTTTGCACTAAGGACAAGGAAAGAAACAGCAATAGCTAGAAGGGAAGTGGAATTAAAAGAGGGTCTTGTTTGTTTTACTTCTATGTTTTTGTTTTACTAAGAATAGAGACTGAGTATGTTTGTATGCCAAAAGGAATAATCCAGTAGAAGGGGGAAAAAAAAAACTGATGATAGAGGAGAGAAGAACAGAATTTCAAGAGCGATGTCCTTGAGTAGTTAAGAAGAAATGGACTTGTGTGGGGGAGCTGGACTTACAGATGAATATATTGGCACAGACAGATGAAAAATGCTAAGAAACTTGTATGAGATCCCATGACCACCACCCTGTCCTTCACTTTTCTTATCTGTAAATAGTATCTATTCCACAGAAATGAAAATGTCCTTACATATATCCCACTAAACTTCTCAGAATAGAGCACAACACCTAGTAAACATTTCATGAGCCTTCGATGCTAATTTCTGATACCTACTCCGACATCATGCAATTTCATGAGGATCCAACGAGAGATTATGTGAAAGTACTGAAAAGTCTTAAGACTAACAGCAGACTATGTATGTTCATTATGCATAGAAATGTGATTAGGACATGGCTAAATAGGTTTGGTTAAAGCTGCGACGCCTATCACCTTTAATGACTAAAAAGAAAGCCCTAATCAACGTTAGAACTATTTTCAAGTCTCAGTTTAAAATGACAAAAATAACAAAAGGAAAGCTTTTAATTAATTTTACCTCCTCTACACAGAGAGTAAAACATTTTCATGTTGGTAAAAAAAAGAAGTCCATTTGCCTCCCATAGCTAACCAGAAGCAAATCCTATGGACTCTATTTCCAAAAGTCCCTCTGAGATCTGTCCATTTCTTTCCATCTCCACTGTCATTACCCTAATCTAAACCATCACCTCTTGCCTGAGCTTCCGCAACAGTTTCTTCGCTGGTCTTCACACTTCCATTCTACATCAGTAGCCAGAGTGATCTTTCAAAACCGTAAATCAATCCTGTCACTCTGATGGATTCCCACCACACTGGATTTAATTCTAATTCCCTACCACAGCCAGATGGTCCCAGTGGACCTGGTTCCTGTCCCCTCTGACGGTATTCTTTCCTCCTCACTCACTAGCCAAAGTGGCATTCACTTAGACCTCTGCATAAGCCAAGTTCTTTCCCAGCTCCAACACCCTACCTGCAGTATTCTCTCCCAGCTCTTGTATGGCGAGCTCTTAATCATCTTTTAGGTCTTAGCTTTAAAATCTCCTCCTCAGAGAGGTCTTCCTTGATTTACGAACTTGGAGCATTCTCTTTCACATATCCTGTTGGTCTCCTCCATAACCAAACCACAATCTGTGATTATGTTCACATGCTTGTTTCCGTAAGTGGAACACGAGTGCCAAGAACAAAAGGTCCACATCTGTCTAGTTCATCACTGTTCCCAGAGCCAAGCACAGTGCCTGACAGAGTAGAGGGTAAATGCCAATGGATTAAATGAAGTATTATGAGTCCAAAATGTTACGAAAATTTGGAAAACGGCTCATCTGAAGTTCACTGTATCAGTTATTTTGCATGTGATCATTAAGAATGAAAATGAAATATTTAGTCTATGAATCATATCACAATACTAACTTAAAACACTTGCTGGTGCTAAATTCATCTGGTTCATTTCTACATATGGTACCAATATTAGCGGATTACTGTGAAGGAGCAATCATGTGTTAGTGTCATAGTATTAACTTTTCTCTAAATTAGTAGTCAACCTCAAATAAACTTTTATCTTTCAATGGAATGGGAAAATCAATTTTCAAAAAAGCAGAATACAATAATGTAACAAAATAACATGGTACCCCCCCCGATGCAAAAAAATACATAAAACAAAAACAAGTTTGGACAAAGATATGGAGAAGTTGGAACCTTTATACGTTACTGGTAGGAATGGAAAATGGAAAAGTCTTTGTAGAAAAGTTTGGCTGTTCCTTGGAAAGTTGAACATAGAGTTACCATATGACTCAGTATAAACTCAATTCCATTCCTAGGTATACACCAAAGAGAAGTGAAAACATATGTTCGAGAATGTTCATAGGTGCATTATTCATAATTCCAAAAAGTGGAAATAACCAAATGTCTTATCACCTGATTAATGGACAAACGTGATAACTGCATGCCACCGAATATTATTCAGCCATAAAAAGTAATGAAGAATTGATGCATGTTATAACATGGATGAACCTTGCGAACATTATACTAAGTAAAAGGAGCCAGACACAAAAGGCCAGTTATACTATATTTCCATTGGCATGAAATTTCCAAAATAGGCAAATCCATAGAGACAAAAAGTAGATTTGTGGTTACCACAGACAAGGGGAATAGAGAATGAGTGCTTGTGGGTATGGGGTTTCACTCTGGGGCAATAAAAATGTTCCGGCATTCAACAGGGGTAATTACTGCACAACTCTGTGAACTACTGAAATCTACTGAGTTGTTAAAGTACAAATTTTATAGTATGTGAATTATATCTCAATAAAGAAATTGTTGCTTTAAATTAAATATTCAAATGCCTTCAGATAAGTAGAAGTTTTAAAAGGAAAAGGAATTCTTTAATTTTACTGTGGTTGAAAACAGAAAAAAAAATTTTCATGTGCGCAAATTAGATAAGAATAATTAAAAATGTTTCTATGTCACTAAAAAATTTGCCTCTTCGGTTTATACATCAATGAATTTAATTTAAATATCTGGAAATTAAATATTTAATAGTCAACTAAATTTTCAACTAGCTATTTTGGATTATAAGTACTAGTTTTTTTGGATTATAATTATTAGGGAAAGTATAGATTTTGAGATATCTATTCAAGCTAGATTTAACTTGTAAAAGTGACACAATTTTAATTTATCCATACCTGCTAGCAACGGTATCTTTTACCTTGCTCGAAAATCCATTTCTGTATTAGTTAGGGTAAGTAATGCTAGTTGCTCCAACAAACCCCAAGATCTTAGTAGCTTAACACAATAAAAGTTCATTTTTCTCTTCAAAAAAAAAAAAAATTACATGAACACACAATGTAAATATATATATATGTATATATATATATGCCTTACTGTTAAAGTGTACAGCTGAAATATTGGATTTTGTTAACCAATGTCACCATAAAAAAATTCATTAATTTTAAAAATAACAATAAAAATAATAATAAAAAATTGTCAAGATATTTTTTGGCAAAAAAAGTTACACGGCATCCTTTAAATACAAGAATTGAGAAGACTCAGGATTGGTAAAGCTAAAATAAAATACAAATTAAATTGTCAGTTAAAAGTTCCTACTGTTAAGATTAACATATAAATATACTTGACCATGTCCGAGAACTCTGCAACCATTCTTCCCTTTGCTCACACCCAACAAATCCTACCAGGTATGCTACTTCCACACCCCCACTATTCCATCCTAGACAAAGCCTGGTGATGTCCGGCAGAGCAGAGGCAGCTAACTCACCAAGCTGGGGACATCCTGACGGTGCAGAGTAGCCCAGAGACAGAACCCTACCACTCCAAATGAACAGCCGGTTAACCAGCTGGCCCCCAAATTCCGCTACCCACTAAACAGACATTCTTAAAAAACAAAGTGAAGAAAGCTCACCTGCTGGTATAATGTGCAAAATAAATCTGAAACTGGGGAAAGATATTTTTCTTTTTAAAAGGTTTCCATATATTATCTAAAATGGCTGACTTTTCAACATTTAATCGGATATCAAAAACATAAAATGCTATGCATCCCTACAGCATTTAAAATACTCACGAGTCTAACAGATGAGTTTTACAAAGCCAACACTACTTCATATTTTTAGAAGTTATGGAGTAGGTAACAAAAGATTAGATTTTTTTATGTGAAGGCCTAAATGGGCCTCTCATAATTATATATGGCTTAAAAAAATCATGTTCTTAGTATATTCAACTTCAATGTAAACCAATAACTCAGTAAAAGCAATCTTCAACTCATATGTTAGTTCAAAGACCTATAACCCAAGTCCTTTGAAAGTAGCGACTATTAACATTTCTGTACTTACAGAGTTGTCACTAGTGTCAAATAGCTTTAAAGAGCTGGTTCCAAAGAGGTACTTTCTGCAAGAAATGAATTCTGTGAATTTTACTGGAACATATCTCGCACTCCCACTAATTCACCAATCTAAAGCCCCAGGATTCAGAAACACTGTAAATGGAAGCGCAGAATACTCAAATGCCTCTATCCCTTATCTCCTTGCAACAACAGTGAGCAAAAGCAGCATACAGAGCATAAGGAAGAATTTCCCCTAGAACTTCAAAGGAGCATTTCCCGCTTAGCTGTTTCCACTCACAGGCCATTCACAAATCAGATATATGTACAACAGAGAATGCCAAAATACATGACTGCTATGGTTCACACGAACAAGCAGGGATATGAAGATAAGGCAAGGCAAAGTACTCTGAGGCCTCAAGATATTATGTTTCCCTATAATTTATATCTTCCCTATAATTTATCAAAATAACAGAAATAACCACACACTGAGCTGATATGCATTAGAACAGTATTAAGGCTATGCTATCCATCTGTAGCCTTTAGATGACACACCACCTAAACATATACACCTTTTTTTATAGTTCTTTTAATCTGCAAGTAAACAACTGAGATGGCCAAGTTCCTCAAGGCCTTTCTTAATCTTTTTAGATATAACCATCATATATAATGTTGATTGTAATGGTTAAGAGCTGAGGCTTGCAAGTCTGACAAATTCCAATTCTACTATATAGTGTTCTATGAACTTATTAATAAAACTAACATCATAAGATGTCTATGAGGAATAAATGTGATAATACATATAAAGTGCTTAGTAGAATGCCTGGTACACATAGCAACCACTCAGTAAATGGCAGTGTAAAATATAAGTTAATATAAATAGTTAAATAATAGTTAAAAATTATTTAGTTGTGTAAATATAATAGTTAAAAACAGTTGAGACTATCCGATCAGTACTTATTATGTAAAGGAGAGAAATTTAAAGTAAAAGTTCTGGTAAAAGCTTATTTTAAAAAAGCATTGAAGCATGATTAAATAAAACATTACCTTCAAAGTACTGTTATTTTCCAAAAAAAAAAGCATTAGGAAAAGGCTACAAAGAGTTAAATAAATTTTCATCAGCATTCATTCAAAACTTTCATCAACCTTCACACTCAATTTAATAATATCCTCTATTCAAAAAGAGTTTTAAAAATTTGAAGTATACTACTGTGAGATGAAACTCTCTTAAATATAAGTACTAAAATGTTGTAAGATAGTAGTCTTATAAAACATTTTTTTTAATGTGTATGAATCAACAGTTCTGAGGTGGTTAAGCAAGCAAGTTTTTAAAATGATCTGCTGAATAAGGTAAAGGGTAATTACAAAAATGAGAGACATAAGCCTCAAATTATATTACACAAGCTATTTCCACTGATAATGAAAGTTAAGACATCCATCTGAACTTTCGGCAATTAGGTTACAGAATGTTATATTTTCAGAACAGAACTTATACGACTGATTCTATTCCTATTTCTTTAATTCTAACAGAATCTCAAAGCAAAGGAACAATTTGAAAAAGCAGCATGAACTCCCTAACTGAGCAAGAGAACTGGACGCAATGAGTAATGAAATTGCCTGCTTTGGTTTAACAGTATCAGGCACCAGGACAGAGAAAATCTACCCAGAACTGAGGGCTATGGTCAAGGCATTTGACCTCAACACTGACAAATGGGGAGCCAAGACATACATATAAGCTCCAGAAGGTATGCATTCAAAACTGAATTCAGGGTGAGCCAGGTCCATCTTAGTTAATATCTGTGTATGAAAACAGTAAGAAAAAATTGGATTTAGAGATTCTTATTTTTTAAGTTTTCTCTAGTCCATTAAATTCAACCTTTTTTTTTTTGATATTTACATCTCTAGTAAATAAGTCTAAACTAAATCAAAGTCTGAGACTACTCAAGCAAAAGTGGTCTTCATAAGTAGCTTCACTCCCTAGCAGCAATTACTGAAAGTTCAGAACTATTTCAAACTACAGGCCAATTTCGGGATCTGAAAATCGAAAGTCATGAAGTGATGGCAAATGTCATATTAGCATATGATTCACAATTCTCTACATACACTATCAGCATGAAGTGGTGCACTTCCCAGTTTCTAAACCAAGTCCTCAACCAACAATACCATTCAAAGTTAAACAAAACCCCCCAAAGAGCTCAATTCTGAGGTTTGTAATGATGACTGTAAACTTCTACAAAAATATGGCACTGCTTTACTTCCTAAGTGGAAATCAACTTCCCTTTCGTAGCCCATTATGAATCTATATATAATCTTTTTACATAATACATATTATTAAATTGCTATATTAAAAAGCATTGAGAATCACCAATGCAATGTTAGCTCTGAGAGAATAGTTTTTAAAAAAAAAAGAAAAAAGAAGCTCTTATCTTGTCTGCTTAAAACTTATCAACTCTAAGAAAAATGTCCCAGCGAACCTTTTCTTAAAGCAGCTACACATTCCTTACTCCTGGACTTGAGTTGCCCATCCCTTCCCTGGGCTCCTACAGCACTCAGTACGTCCCTCTTGTACGACACTAGTCTATTCCTATATTAGTTATTTATTTAATGTCTATGTCCCCGCCCTCCCCTCGCCCACCCCTCTCCCCCACCTCGCCCACCCCTCTCCCCCCCCTCCGCCTGCCCGCTAGGCCTGAGCTTAAGAGCAAAGGACTCTTACCACCACCTTCATGCTTAGCATACAGATATTCAAATGCCAGGTCAATAAAATCCTAATTCAATAAAAAAATGAAGCCCAAGAAAGTGTGCTTGGCAGGGGACATATTTGTTGTGGGTTTATTGAAGGAGGGGGAGTTAAATTTAAAATATTCATCTAGAGAGTCTCTGTGATTAAGTCACCGTCTGACCATAAAGCCAGAATCTTAAGGTTTTACACACTGCTGTAGAATCCCATTAACAGTATGCAGACATGTGACCGATCCTTGTAGAGATACTAAAAGGACAACTGCAAATTCCATTCTTCTCCCTCCAGTAGGTCCCATTTATTTTCCTAGAAGCCACTGCCCACAGGAACCAAGGCCCTCCATCCAGCCCTGAACCATCAGACCCAATTAAGAGCAGTGCTAACCAGAGCCATCAAGTTGCCTACTTCTTACCGGGGGACAAGCACTTCTGCAAGGCACTGGGAAGATGTGCACGGAATTGGGCCTGAGACGTGCCCTCTGTTCAACAATGAAACAGCACCTGAGATGCTGTGGGTGGCCCTAAGAACCTAAATTCCCTTATAATGTATTGTTAGTAGTGTAATATAGCTTCTACTGCACAATGTTCTCTGTTCTACATAACAACCTTACAAAGAAAACTTTTAGGACTCTAATTCCTATATCGAGGATTACTATGGCCTTGAGGTATCATTAATGTCTGTTCAACAACTGCGATACTTCAAATCAATTCTCGCATGATAAATGAGTTAGAATGTAAGAAAACTTCACAAAGTTTTCAGTGAAGTTCTGTGAAAATAAATACGTGCTCCACCCCCAAGTCATCCACTGTCATTAACAGAGAAATAAACTTCGGTTATTACAATTCACATGGAGAAGACTTGCTAGAGGAGAAAAGTCAAGTTTGCCACAAGGTTAGGTAATTAACAGGCTGCATATTATTTGCACAGCCTCCCAAAGCATCTCATGTGCACAAGAAGCAGGCGGGTTGGAGGGAGTGGGGTGTAAAGAAGTTTGCAACATATCTGGCTCGGGCAGCTGACTGCTCCACATGGGCAACGACAGCCCTCTACTAGAGATCAGTTTCATACTGCTCTCTCAGATACTTTTTTAAAAAGAGAGTTTTAGAAGTGATAACTTTTGGTCTATCACAGTGTAAACAAAGTCCCTCCTGGCTTAATCATATTATAAAGATCATTGCATAAGTACATACTTGAGCATGTATACTTAGATACGTACTTAGGAATGGTGTTTGGGCTATGTTATGAACAGTACTATGGGAAGGCTATGACTTTAAATTCGAACTATTCTGAAAAGCTATTTTGCCAGTTGGAAAATGTGCAAAATGAATCATATGCAATAGGAAATCTTTTGTAAAGGAGAAATTTTTAAAACAAATTGTCATCCTCTGTGTAAATTTTAACTTTCGAACAAAAGGTTCAAATAAATGACAGTTCCAGCTAGTTTGTTTCAAGTACTTAAACACTTCAGCGTTATTTCTCCTACTAAAAATATTTCTCACAAGGTCCTGACAAATACAGCTATGCCAACTAAGGATTGTTTTTCAAAGCCTCCTGTTTTTGCAATAACTGCCACATTCCTGTAGTTATTCTAGTAAGTCTAAAATCTCTAAACTTAATACTGTAACACTGAAACAGTGCCAATTCATCAATATCTTAATACAAATCAAATGCCTTCTTACTATATGCATAAAACAAGTGTTAAGTAAAGCTTAGAAAGCATAGCTGCCTTCCAAAAGATCCTTGCTGCCGGCTTAAATTTGCCTAACGCCAAAAATATTTCCCACCCAAAATCTACCCTCTTCGTGAAACAAAAGGTTTAGTAATCACTGAGCACTGCTTACTCAGGAATGAAAATTTTATACAATGGAGAATGTGAAAGTTTCACTTTCATATACTCTATATAACATTACTTTTCTAAATTATTTTGATACTTCTTAACAATGATGTCCTTTTAAATCTAACCCTGGGGACAGATGGAGCTTTACTTTTTATATTTTATTTCTGCAATATTCAGATGTGATTTAGAATGGAAAACACTGCCACCGATTTACGAATGGCCACATGAAAGGAATAAAAAGACGCACCAAATGGTGGGTGGTGCAAGGGCTGTTCTCTTCCAAATTAGAGAAACTTCTCTGTGTCCTCTACAGGAGAAAAGTGGAGGGAGAAGCAGAAGGAAATCTAAAACTTACAACTCTTTGCTTCTTAAAACATATATAATAGTCTTGAAAGTGTAATTTTTATGAGTCACAGACTCAGTTCCAAGAAAAAAAAAAAGCTCTTCAACAGTGAGCACATTCTGGGCCAGGTATTGAAAATCAAAAGGAATTTTAGCCTAATGAGTAATAGGAGCTTTCTTACATTTTTTTTTTTTTGTCATCCCATATTAAGTTGGTGACTTTGAGTCCAAGGAAAATTGTTTTTTATGCCTGCCAATTCTTATGTCCCTTGATATTTCTGTGTACTCTTACTAATTAACCGAACCTCATCTGGATTCAGACGCTCAAGAGACACGCATAACCTCGGAACTCAAAATACTTCGCAGTCTACCAAGACAGACCTATTTGATTCAAGAGGGGAGGGGATGAGCAAGAAGTTGAGTACAGGGCACGAAAAGCTGCAGGCCAGGGCAGCTGCGCCCAGCTTTTTAGACACTTACTGGTTTGCTAGGGTACACGTTAGACAGATGCATTTTTAGTTTCCCCACGGTCCAGTTCAAGAAGCAGCTAATAGTCTGGTCACTGTATTTCTGATTCGGTGCTTTAATGATGAGGGTCACAGGAATCTCCATCCCACTTTGGTCCATGGTGCCCCCAAAGTCGAAGAGAGTCGAGAAGCAGCAGTTAAGCCCAAATGAGCCGAGGTGGTTACTCCCGGCCCGAGTGGGATGGGGACGGATGCCAGTGAGTTCTTAATATTCCGTATCCAAGTCAGTCACAAGTGCATCGGGCGATACAAAGGCCATTGCCGGTACCAGGGATGATGGACAGCGGCGGCGGTGGCGGCGGCGGGGTCTGGGGGCCCGGCCGTGGGTGCAGAGTTCCCCGCCAGGTCCGCTCCGCCGGGCTCCACCGGAGTCCGGACTGCGGACGGAGGCCGGGAGAGAGAGAGAGAAATCGATGAGAAGGTTGGAAAAGAGGGG
>NW_011888856.1:3243244-3246342 GCF_000151845.1 Pteropus vampyrus
TCGCGAAAGTTGACAGGTGTTTCCTGAGCACCTACTGTGTGTTGAATACAGTGGAAAAGGAATAGAGATGGCAGTGTTATTTTTCCGTTTTACAGCTTAGATATAGAAACGCAAAGGTTAAGACCACTGCCCAAGGCTGACTTACTCTCCATTTTCTGCACGAGTTTAGGAGTCAGTACAGTAGGTTAAAATTTGTTAGATGTGCATTTTCAGAGCTCCGGGCTTCCACGTAAAGGAGAACGCAAGCGGATAACATAGGGGACTTTGGGAAGCTGGTCTCTTTCCCTCAGCTTCAGAGGTGTGAGTGAAGGGTTAGCTACCACTAGGTGAGTGACAAGGGGAAATTCTTCCCCTTGACAACTCATTCAGCAGGATCCCTTACACCTTTTCCTCCTCTAGCTCATTCTTTGTGGTAGGACACCCACATCTTAGTCATACCCTTTCAATGCACTTTTGAAATAAGAGTGAAGTCCACTTTATTTCTTGTGATGGAGTAAGGAAAGCTGGCTGAGGCTTTCTGTAGCAGAAGTCTCCTGGACTTTTTCTGCCTAGTATCGTCATAATAGAACCTTAATTCTAGCTAAAAACATTTCTTTTTAGACTTCCTTACAACTAGGGGCAGCCATTTGACACAGTTCTAGCCAATAAGAGGAAAGCTGGAGTTGCTACTGGGGCTTCCAGAAAAGCTTTCAGATGGACATTTTCTGCAGATCAGGACTCCTCCTTGCCCTAAGGCGTCTCTCTCTCTCTGGAGGAATGTGATGCTGAAGGTGCAGCAGCCATAGCTCAGCCATGAAACAACAACAGAGCAAAGAACATTCCAAGGAGAGCAGAGCACAACAATTAAAAGAGGCCAAATCCTTTATGGCATCATCGTGCCACCGGGTAAGTCCTACATTGTCAGCTGGAAGACTTCTTTTTTGTCAATTCCTGTTTAAGCCACCAACCAAACGTGCAGCTCTTGTCACTTATGCTTGTAACTCAAACTTTCAGGAATCCTTTAGAGAAATGTGATTATCTCAATTGGCACTGTAAAATGTACATTATTAATGAGATAAACATTAATAATATTATTAAGACAATGTGCATTTCACTGTGATAAGCACTATTTAAAGCAAAGTCCATCAAAGGTTCACGAGCATGGACAAAAACACTTAAAAAATGTAATGAACATTCAAAAGATTGAAACAAATGGATATAAAGATGATATGGTATCTGATAAAAATGGCTTTTTTATTTAAAACCAGAATTAAGTACCTAGAAATACTTTTGATGCTGTTGAACTTGGCCACGATAAAAATAGTATGTAAATATCCCATTTTTGTTAAATTATGTATAATGTGTATAGAACAATGTATGAAACCAGAACACTGGTAGTATATAACTTGGACTTGTGGGTGGGAAAAGTAGATAGCACTGAGTGGGTACAAGAGAGCCGTTTCTCAGAGGCTGCTATGAGCCTTGAGCTACCTACCTAAATCGTTCTAGGTGTTGCATATAAGAAATGGAACTATGAAAGATCACTTTCACATCTCAATTACCATTTGTTATTAAAGACAGCCTCTAATGAATTGTTTAAGAGTACAATGCTAATAGGTAAGAAAATGACGTGATTATTAACACTAAATCTACTTTAAAAATATTAACTATTCAGTACATGTAATCTTAGTGACTAGGTCAGTAATTCAGGGTGATCTGTCTATGGGGTAGCTTTCTTCATTAACAAAATAAATTTAAAGAAAATTATTTATAAGTAATAAAAAAATTTACAATATTTGTGGGATGTTTATTTACTTCCAATTATTTTAATCTTGGGTTGGAAGGACAGCTAGAAAAGTGTATGTTGACTCATTCTCTGAGATTCCAGTTTCTTTTAAAATTTTAAGGAAAATGCTTGTTACTGAGTTTTTCTTACTGAAATTTGGACTACCTCTCAGAAAGATAAAATACTTTATTGATGTTGAATAATACAGTTTGCAGCATTTGGGGGGGTTTGTTTTTGTTTTCTTTTTTTTCTTTTTTTTTCTTTTTTTTGATAATTTGGAAGGAAAGACTTTAGTCAAGTGATGATCTTGCAGTTGCAAATTTCAAAGATGATGTTGGCCATCTGGCTTCTGATTCCTTCTATTTCTGCTTACACCAAACTCGTCTTTTCCTTTTTTAAAAAGATGCTGTGCCACAAATCAGCTAATCAAATATTAATCAAGTTTATTGTTTAAAAACAAATGAAATCCTTCACTTGAAGCCTAGGAAAATTAGCTCGTTTCAACATTGCACTCTCAAAATCTTAATTGGTCCCAGATGTTTGATTATAAACCATATCGTAGAAAATGGAAGGAAGAAAACCACACATGCATTAAATGGCAAAAGGGCGATTTGAGTGATGTGTCATCAAATGAATTCTCAGAACAACCCTGAGAGGTAGTGAGGATAATGAAGCTTGGAAGTGCGAAGTGTCTTGCCCAAAGTCACACAGCTAGTGACTTCCAAACAGAGTTCTGAGTCATCTATAATACATGCTCTTCCCTCAACACTGAACTTTCATATTTAAAGATATTCTTGGATAACAAGACACATTTGGGGCGAAAAGGCTTTCAGAAATAACACCTAAGAGTCATCTAGGTAAGCTCTCCAAGTACTGCCAGATCATTCTTACCATATCTCTGAAGGGGAATCAGCCAATTTTGGCTTAAACTCTTCCAAGGAGAGGGATTGCCATCGTTTTTACTACAGCATGTCCTGTTATTAAACAGCTATGGTTATCGTAAGTGAATTATAATCTGTGTTTCTATAATTTCTCATTAAGACACTTTTCTCCTCTTGATCAATCCAAAATAAAACTTATTCCATATGCCAGCCCTTCAAATGAGTAACTATTAAATGCTCTCTCTCGACATTGTCTCCAGACTAAACCCCAGACCCTTCAACCGTCCTCAAAAGTAGTTTCCAGATCACTTGGTATACTGACTCACCTTTGCACACACTATTTTGCATATCCCTTATTAATTATGGTAACCATAATGAGCATTTATACATGGTGAGATTTCTTTAGAATAGTTTTCATGAGGACACAGCTGTTATGTCTATTAATTTCTATA
>NW_011888856.1:3247164-3261444 GCF_000151845.1 Pteropus vampyrus
GCCAGCTACCATCATGTACCTTACCGCAGCATAGCAGGTCGTAATAGATGCCCTGCTCCTTCTATACACAATGACCCAAGTCCAAATCTCAATAACGGTCTTGCAGCTGTTTTACAACTGTTTGTCCTTCCTCTTGCATTCAGCCTCTCTCTTCCAGAGATCTTTCACCAATTTCCTCCTTGCCAAAAAAGAACTATCTAACACGATTGGCCATATTTCTCAAATGTTTATCTGTGCTGCTAAAAGCAAACATAGTTTTGTGGAGTTTGGGGATATTAAACTTGCCTCTCTACTTTCAAATGAAGTTAAGAATAATCGCTAACTTGAACCCGGAGAATAGTCATTGACCTAACCCAGGGGTTCTTAATCTGTGTTCAGAGATTTACTCTAAATCGTCTACAAGACTGCACGTATGTACACATGTGCATTCATCTAGAGAGAGAATCCACGGCTTTTATCATCTCTTTGAAGGGGCCATTTGTAACATTTTTCAGAGTCTCAATAAAATCCAGTTCTCACTGTGTTTTTTCAGTTAAAAGAAATGGGTTATTGAGCCACATTATTTCCCCAAGTGTCCAAAAACTCTTCATTGCCTGCTTTGTGATGATAGGGATAAATTCTGTAAATATTTCTCCTTTTCCAGTTGTCTTGTAATTAAGCTTTGTCGTGGAGGGCACTGGAGGAAGAAGAGATTTCTCTACCTGAGCAGTGCAGTGTGCTCCTTTATGCCAGCTCTTACGGTGCATGTGGCTTCTGCAGCTCCCATTTCTAGCAGTGCCCCAGTGGCCAGCAATGTGGAGCACCTTCCACAAATAACTTCTCCAGGAACCCCCTCAAGTGGCTTCACAGCGGAGGACCACCAGTACAACACCTGCCATGAACAGCTTCCCCTCACACCCCTTAGGCAGCTTGGCACCCTCAGTAAACTTCTCTGATGTCAAATGAGCCACAGTCACTAGACTTCTTCAATAAAAGTCTAATCTCAGCCCTAATGGCAATAGAGGATCCCTGTATCTGATTTTCCTATACTCTTTAGAATTCTCTTTGCTCTTTACTACTAGCCATCTTCTTATCCCTTCTTATCCTATGAGGCATGTGAGCAGTGCTTGGCCAGGCCTTTTAGCTGAACTCCTCCCCAGAGAGAAATGAGATGAGGACATTACAATTAACCAAAATATCATCTGTGGTTGATTGTGATGACATGCCAACTGAAACAAGGGATTGCCCAAGCAGTCGCTGCACTTGACCCTTATGGCAGTTAAGATGTCTATAAGGACAATGGAGAAAGAGTCTTCTGAGTGCACTTTAGCACTTTCAGAAAGAAAATGATGAGCTCGTGTCTTTCGACTGTCAGCTCAAGTTGCAGTCTAAGAACAGAATGCTTCCACAACAGCTGTGAAAGAATCATTTAGTTCTTGCAGACTCAAGGGTAATGTTGGAAATCAAACATAAAATTTTATTTTAAGGATTTCTGAATTATGTCAATAGTTGGATTCACAGTCACATCAAATTTTCCTATGAAAGTTAGGGTATTGAATAGGAAAGAATGAGATCCTGAAAATTTGAAAGAAGACATTTGGTTGGACCCAGATGAAGTGGACAATCTTGAAACTCCAAGTCACTCTAAGCCTTCTCTATTAGTGGAAGTAGCTGACTCTCTGGATGCTAGCCTTCCTTTGCTTAAAAACACATAGCCTCACCTGGGGAATCTCCCTTAAAAAGGGGTCTCTGTTTTCTTCAAGACCCACCAGAACCACCACCAGTTGCCATTAGACCTAGAACAAGGGTTAAATGTCAGCATTTTCACAGGGACAAGGACATACTATGACCCAAGAAGAACTAGCTTACATACCAAAGTAATTGCAAGTAATATTCTGCTAATATTAATCAGCAGAAATTGGGAACAGGAGTAGAAGTATATTCTAAGAGCGTTAGACAGAGGAGGGTGAAATATGACACTAGATTGGGCCAAATCAATTAATATGAGTGCACTTACTAGAGATCCCAGATCTAATGGTCAGTTCATGAAGCCAGAGGTGGTTCTCACCATTTATTGATTGATTGACTAAAACCTGGACTGGAAATGTAGGACTCGACCTACATTTAGTACAGCTAAGATATCAGAGCTTTCCCGGCATGATGTGGATAAAGGAATCCAAGGGTCCAGGTGAACATGGATGTTAAACCATGTCATGAATTACCTGTGCACGCGCGCGCGCGCGCACACACACACACACACACACACACACACGCTTCGACATTCCATGAGGAGGCACAGAGGACTTTCACTTCACTACGGCACTGAGAAGTATACTAGTGAGAGGAGACACTGACATCCTTGTAAAGCTCTGTGCTGGCTCTCGTCTGCAGGCCAGTATGCCGCTGACATGGACTGCCCGGTTACAGCGCCAGTTGGGAGTCAGCACCCTGAACGGATGGGAATCTGTTTTATAGGATGCAGCATAGCGTTGAATCTGAGACCATTATTTGCAGAGAGGCATGTGGATCCTTAGCCTGACCGCAGAAACACTTAACTGTCCACCATTTAAGTTAACGATATTTGTGCTAGACACTAGTATAGAGGACACAAAGAATAGAAAGATGTACTTACCTTCGATGAGTTTGCAGTTTAGTAGGAGAAAATGAGACAAGCACGTAAGCGACTATAAACTGTAACCCAGGCAGTTTATGTCTCAGCTACAAGCAGAGGAGGAAAGTGAGGGAAAGTGTGCGGTCAGCCATGTCAAAATGGGCCGTGGGAAATTTGCAAAAGGCAAACAATAATTTGACAGGATTCTTCCTTTCCTCAGCCTCTTCCGAGTTTTCCTCACATTTCCCTCAGATTACATGTTCATTAAAACCCCAGCCACTGCCTTTCCTCCAGCCCAGCTGAGACGCTCAGTTCAGCCACTAGGGAGAGGCCCGGCCGTGCCTCGGAGACGAAGTGGGCCTCACACTGAAGGCATGCATGCCTACCACATCAATGCCTGTTTTTCACTGTGGTGTTCTCCAAGACGGCCTCCTCCCTCGTCCCACTCTCCACCGTTCCTCCCGTTTCAGTTCTAGTGACTCTCACAGTTTCTTTATGTTCATGATGTCTTCCTAATGAATTATGCTAAGATTCTGAGGCTAGACCTGGGACCAGCAGAATCGTTGACTGGTTTGACTGGGAAGGGTAAGGAAAGAAGGCATGACAGCTAAGACAGGTACTTCGAATACTGGACACTAGAAACCCATTTCATTCATTCATTCACTCATGCATTCATTCAAAGCATTTTGCACTCCAAAGATTTTGTACTTTTTAACATCTTGGAAAACATTTCCCAAAACATATATTAAAATGTTTAAATGGTTACATAACAGGTCGAGAGAAAAGGCCACAGTTCTTGAGAAAAATCTTGGCTGAGCTCACATTTTTTCCCCTTCTTAGTTTCTTTCTTTGTGTATGACTCTTCGTGGCTCCCTAGGGTTTGTAAACTGGGTTGAGTCTTTGAAAGAGCAAGCTAGCTTTCACTAAGAAAACTGGTGAAATGTCAGGCTTGAGCAAGTCATAGCACAGAGTCTTGATTACAGTCTCTGGAATACTCACTCTCAAAGAATGCAGGATTTTATCTCCCTAAAGGGGTGTGTGTTTCACAGCATCGATATTGCCCAGTGCAAAATGCTCAGTTCTGGGGCAAGAATCTGTGACTAAGATCACTCCAAAATGAAGACAAAGCAACTTAAGAGTAGTAGAGCGCCTATGATACAAATGTGGAGTGTGCTACATGCTTTTATATTGTGATCTCTTTGAATCTTTTCAAGATAAACCCTAAGCCCCCACTTTAAACTCACTCTACCCATCTTTAGATGTTTTCTTAATGCTTCCAAGTGAAATCTATTGCAGTTATCATGTGATAATTATCTCTTGATAACTGTCTCCCTCACTAGACTGTAAGCTCCCCAAAGCTAGACATTATGCTTTAACCATATTTTTATCCCTATAGCCCAGCACAATCCCTGCTGTATAATAACAACAAATATTATCGACTCAATGATAACACTCATTTTCAAGAGAAGGGAGGTGAGCTACAGAGAAGTTAAATGTGTCCAAGGACATTGAGTTAATAATTGATAGAGCTGTTGATCAAAAGCCCACAGATTTTATGGCATTTCTTATTTGTTTCTACTTAACGCCACTTCTGGCTCTGTTTCTATAGGGTGTTTGTATTCCCCCCATGTCCTCTTTCGGGTGTGCAATTATAGACGGTTGACTGTCTGGGAGAACTACAGGATAAAATCTGGCCCACGTGGAGGTGATATACTACAAGGTCAGCAAACAGACTACAGAATCATCCCAGGGACAGAGTTCAGAAGGGATGGGGGATGGCGCTCTTCAGACATCTGCTAGGAATCTCAGGTAGCTGAAAGTGGAATCCTCGGTTAACTAGAGACTTGCTTATTACTTACCCAGAAAAACAGCCGCAGGAATTTCAGCATGGTACCTGGTTCTTATCTCATAACTTTTCCCCCGTCATGTAATGATTGGCCACACCACAGGCATTTTTCTCCTCAGTCAAACTCAGCGTTTTAATCTATTATGTCTTATTATACGTACAACTGGAATCTCCTGTAGTTATTATATGTTTATCGCTTTTTATTTTGTGTCTATGAAAGTCATTCTTTGGCTAACGGAACCATTTTTTATTCATTCTCACCCCAAATTGCAGCTTATACAATATCACTTCAGGAAGGGACGATATTGAAGCACCCTTTATAAACCATCGATATTTGTGTGGATGCCAAAAAACCTACAAAAGTAAATAAGCTTAAAGAAGGAGAAGAAAACTCAGCAGAAACTGGTACTTTTTTCAGATTCACATGAGGTGACCTTTGCTCTTCACCATATGTATCGGTTCTTTAGTTTTTTCAAAATCCCTGTAAAAACTTCCATTCTCATTTTGACTTCTTATCAACAGAAACCATTTTTAGATTGCTATTTCATAGGATTTTTTATCAGCTATTATTTTCTTTTATTTTACACTTATTTTTTAATGATAGTCTAATTTTCATAACCTCCCTGTCCTAAGTTAGCAACCGTCATTATTTTTTATAATGTCTTCTCATTTTTATTTTATATATATGCATATTTATAATAAATTCATAAAGTTTTATAATGTAAAAATAGTATGCACACACAATTTTAGAAACTTCTTTTTTCGCTTAGAAGTGTTTTCGTACATTCTTTTTATTTCTATTTAATTACTTTTTTGTTTCTACATAGTCATATTTATCAGTGCTGGAGTTTCAAAATATAATACTATATCAACATAACACAATTTTATTTGTTTCTCAAGTGTTAAATATATGAGTTCGCAGTTTTTTGCTTTTAAAAATAATGCTCTTATAAACATCTTAGTATACTTAACCCTATTCTTGAAACATATTCCTGGGAGAATGATTACTAAGTCAAAGAATCTGAATATTTCATCACTCTTGATATACATTGGCCATTATATTTTTAAACCAATTGAAAATAAGTTTGAAATGAAAGTAAGAATTTGGCATTATTTTAACTTGTTTTAGTCCAGCTGTTAATATAAAATATCGAGTCATCAAATACTTTGAAATTTGCTGAAAATGTCATTTTGTTCATTTGGTTACATATGATAGATAGTAAGCTATCAAAAACACATGGCCGAATTCAGTTCTTTTTCCATTTTTTGCTCATTTCCCAATGATATATTGGTGTCATTCCTCAGTGGGCTTTCTCCATAGTAGGAAAACCAGCCACTGGAGATCTAAAGCCTATACATTTAAGTCTTAAGGAGTTTTTTATATCATATCTCATTCAAGGGTCCTGATTATCCTTGCTTGGCTCTGATGACTGCTCTTAACCAATCATCATGTCCATGAAGATGTTGTACCAGATCTGATTGGACCATTCTGGTCACATGCTGCCCCCTGCAGGTGGAGGGCAAGGCACTGAGACTAACAGTCTTACAAGGAGCCGTGGACTTGAAGAGAGGGGATTTTCTTAAAAGGGCTATTGGCAGACAAAAACAACATATTCATTATGTGCATTTTCTATATTGTTTATAAATTTCTTCACATTTATTTATAAATGTAAATGTAGACTTGACCCAATTTAAGATTGTGAAGTAGGAAGTTTTACTTTCTTGCTCTATTATCTCTCCTTTTCAGCATCCTTCTTCCTCCTTTCTCCCAGACCTACTCACCACTGCCTTGTGACCTAATGTTCTCTCGAACTTGTTTCCTATCAAAACTACTCAGCAGGACTTGAAAAGAATCTGAAAAATCAAATTAAGACCCAGGATTCAAATCACTACCCTTTCTAGAGTTTCGTTAGTTTTTAATTGAGGACCATCATAAAGGAATAAAAAAGGTAGAATTTGCAGGGGAGGCAAGACATCTGAGCACCTTCAGATACCTGCCTTCTATAGGAATTCATTTCCCCCCTTTAGATTGCTAGTTTTATCTTTGGTGAAAAGAATATGAGAGATGGCTGAGACCCAGGATCTTGAACACTTGAATCCTGTCCATTTAGCCAGATCCCTAGAGAATATACACATGCAGAAGTCAAGCCTCGCCAATCTATGCTCTTTGTTACCATGAGGTTTTTGCCCACACTCCACTGTTGAACAAAGCAGAAGTGGTTAACAGCTCTGGAGCCAGACCACCCTGTGCCCAACTGTAGCTGTGTCACTTATTACCTGTCTGGACTTGGGCAAGTGACTTAATCTCCTGGAGCGTTAGTAACTTTGACTATAAAATGAGGGTAGTAATTTCTACCTCATGGAGTGCTGTGAGGATCAAAAGAGATAATGCATGCAGACTCAGTTCAGTGCCTGGCGCATAGTAAGCCCTCAATAAATGAGAGTTGCTTGATGATAATTATGAGGAAGAGAAGGATATAGAGACGGAGGAAGAGGACTTAAAAAGCCAAATCACTCAGGAACCTTTTCACTTTGCTACAGGAAAGTCTTGAAATAAGCGGTGTTCAAAAATGTTTGTCCCTATACTTCCAAAATAATTTTTACAACTGTGAAAACCCTCATGCATATTTAAGTTCACATCTAATGTTTTTCATCATGAGTTGAAACAGTTGCAAAAGGATATTATTCCTGGCATTTTACAAATAGTGGCATTTTTTAAATAAAACTGTTACATCACTTTTAGCTACCCGGTTGTCATGCTCTTAGTTAATGCTCAGGGTGGGCTCATGAAAGTCGATGACAAGACATCAAATAATTATTCATTGTGCCTGTATTTCTCTTACTTGGAAGCAACTTTTGGAATCTACTGTACTCAGAAAGGGAAACTGAAAATTTGTAAATTTCAATATACCTTTGTCATTACCACTTGCTCAAAATGTATTTTCATTAAAATCTCGGAGCTACAGATTTCACTCATTTATTTCATGACACGTATCTGTTATTTCAATTAATTACCAAAGTTAATCCTTATTGTCAAGCCAATCAGAGCTACCAGGCTATTTTTTTTTTCCATAGGAAAAATATTAACTTTCTTTTTCATCGCTATGTATGGACTGATGAAGGGAAATGAATTCTAAGCGTATGAGATATATGCGTGTGTGTGTGTGTGTGTGTGTGTGTGTGTGTGTGTGTGTGTGTGTGTGTGTATACATTCACATATATTATATAGCTTATACATCGCACACACATAGTTTGGAGATCCAGGCTGCATACCAATAAAAGCAGGCTGTGCCGCCTTTGGTTCATGGGCCCCTTTCCTCTTAAAGCCACATCAAAGCCCAGTACTGCACAGCCTGACACTGAGAAGCAATCAGCCCAAGGAAAAGGACAAGACACTGAGAAAACATTTGTGAACGACAGCCCATTCCTTCACTAATGAGATCCTTAGGCTGAATCCACTCGTGTTAACTCTGACTTGGTGGGTGAGATTTCCCTTATGTCACTAGAGGCCCCGCATGCCTACTACTGTGTGAAATATCACATACACAGTGAACTGAAATTCAAAACAATTATATTTTCAAATACTGGATAGGAATTAAAGGTACGATTTTAGCACTGCCAGTGTGTCAACGTGACATTCTGTGTAATTTGATTTTTAACTGCGTTCATGGACCAGCAGATTGCAGTTACTTAATGGTCATTCCCTCAGATGGACACCTGATAACTGCTTGCAGGAGTGTAAATAAATACCACATTTCTGGGGGCAGGGGGACAATTTGATAACATCTATCAAAATCTTACAAGGGGACTGTAATTGAGAAGGGATGAGACTGTATTCTGGGGGACCAGTGATGGTCTGGTGATGACTTCAGTGGTGGATACACTTGTTTATAACTGTTCGCTAAAGTAAGTTGAATGTACTTTTCTACGTAAGTTGAATGTACTTTTCTCTTTGTTATATTTCACAATTAAAAACTGTGGTAAAATATACCTACTCTGTTATTCACTTTACATAGGTCTTCCTAAGTTAAAAAAAGATGTAGGAATGGTTTTAGATCATTGTTTATAATAGCAAAATATGAAAACTAAAAATCCAGTATAAAGGGTTTGGTTATATAAAGCATAATATAGTCATAATTAGAATACTATACAGCTTTTTAAAAATTATGCATAGACAAATATGTACTGAGGTAGAAGTTGCTCATGACACAAAATAAAAACAAAGTGCAAAAATTATGTTCAGTAAAATATCTCTTTTCACTTAAAAATTATATAATTTATATATAAAAATAATTTCTGAAAATACATAAGCCAAAGTATTAATAGTGGAATTGTGGAGGATTTTATCTCTTTTGTTTATCTACATTTTCCAATCTTTCTAAATGAATTTGTTTTACTATTTCCATAAGGAAAAAAGTTATTTTTAATTTTTAAAAGCTCATTGATCCATTGATTCAGCAGTAAGCTTTATTGACATATTCTTAGTTTGAGCCTTTTTTTATTTTTAAGACAAAATATACATTTTACAAGGACAACCAGTTCCCTTCATAAGCCCTCAAGTTTTAAATATTAATGTATTATGTTTGTTGACAATTTGGGTAAAGTCAAAGATATTTTCAGGCTTTAAGTTAATTTCATGTTTTAAGTTTTAATCTCTGTAAAGAACCTTTTCTAAAATCAAAATTGGTACTGAAAAAAGGAATCCACTTTCATGTTTAAAAAAACTAAAATTTAAAAAAAAACTAATTCAGGCAGGGTCGAACGGTATTTTTCTTTCATTTTTAAAAGTTGCTTTCTCACGCATTCTTCAATCTTTTACATGAAGACCTAATTTGAGAATGATATTTAAGTTACAGATCTCATATTTACTATTACGTTATTTTCTTCTTACAGGTACTTAGTGTCATAGTTTCGAGAGGAAATACACTCGTTTATAAAACAGGAAACACGAAACGCACCATGAAAGGCAGTGTCGCTGCGGTTAACCACATTAGCCACTGGGTGGCTCCACTGCTTCACGCCACTCTTTCTGATGATGGAAGTTTCCATGAAAACAAGAGATGAGCAAGGCTTTATTTACAGAATGCTTAATTGGGAACTGATGTAGCATTTACTTTCTGAAATTTAAAAGCAATTCTGCTCATGAATGCAATATTTTCTTGTCTTCTTTGACAACTAGGCATTTGATTTGCCAAGGAGAGAAAGGGGAAAGCTTTATTTTTTCCCCTAACATCTCATCATTTCCTATTCCAATGTTTTAATCAGAACCAAAAAAAAATCTTCATTTGCGACATCTTGCTATTTTATTAACCATCGTTTTCAGAGTCCTAAAATAACTCAAGTAAAAACAACAAAAAAGTTACCACTAGACAAGAATATAGTATGTTCTCCTTTAGGAAAGGTAGAAAGCTATGTCGCTGTTAGCTTCTACCTCTGAGAGATGTCACTGTGTTCCGAAGGGCTAGTGAGCAGAAGAAAGAGTCAGGAAGCCCCAAAACGTAGAATTGACCTCTGGATAAGAGATCTTTAAGGCTAATTCTCCCTGGAATTACAGCTCTACATCTTGGACCTGATCATATTTTAGAAACTTGACCTCGATTTATATTTCTGGACGCCATTATATTTCCATATTGTATGTTTATGATAAACTTGTGTGCCATTCTGCTTTCTTTTAGTGTAATTTTTTTAATCCAAACCTATCACTTTCTTCTGTGTTCTTGGTTCCTTTAGTAATTTTTATCTATCCTCATTTTTATCTTCTTCTTTTTTGTCATTGTGACTTTTCATTTGCTAGATTAAGTATATAATTTTTGAATGAGAGTCATTGTTTTAAAAATTCTGCCCTTGCCCTGAATCATTCCATCAGAGGAAAGGAATTCCAGAAATCTAACATAAATGGTTCAGAGTTTGAGGTGGCCCTAAATGGAAATATAATTACATCCTTGAGCTAGTAATCACTGTTATTTAATAAATTGGCTATATAATGTAAAATAGCTGATTTACTTATCTGCTTGGGGAAGCTGATGAATGGTGAAATCAGATGAAAAACATTTTAATTCAAACAGCAGTGAAATTAGAGAGAGAACATATTTTTGATTCTACAAACTATAAATAGAGTAACCAAAAGCAGAACTTGATGTAGATGACAGAACTCCAAGAGAGAAAGTAGAATTTAAATATCAAGTTCACCTTATCAGGAAAAAAAATACAGTCGTGAGTTAGAATATGCCTTTTTAAACATTTTCAAATAGGTGAGGAAGAAATGATGTGTGATCTTGGATCCTAGGCTTGGGAATGATTTAATACCATGTGATTCACAGAGTTCTCTGAGAAAGAGCGAGGAGTAAAGAATTGGACTGTGGATCGAGGAGAAAGGTTAATCTCAGCTATCATCTTAGAGAAGGTAAATCCACAAAAAAAAAAACGAAAAGTCCAGGCAGGTCATCTATTTCTAGGGTAGGTCAAACCCCTTTTCCAACTATCACATATGTCAATAGTGCTATCTCCCCTGTCAGAAACAAAGATATTTCCATGGAGTGGGATTCCAATGGCAGCCGCCACGCCACCACTGAAGCTTCATCATCTCCCAAGGTTTCTGAGATTAGATTGTGTTTTTTTGAATGAGACTCTGCAGTGGCTGGACCTCTTGGGATACCAGTTTATATTTAGGTTACATTTGAATTATATTCGAGTCTTGAATGGGGCTAAGTCGAAAATATTTTCCATCCATAAATAGACTTGGGTCAATAAAGATTTAGATCAAAATGTATTTAAATATTCTCAAATGTCTAATGTTGTTGTGCAAATATGCAGTCTCCTCTTGCTGCAACTCGAATCCACTGTTCTTTCTTTTTATTTTAATCATAAAGAGCTTCCAGAATACAAAACACTATAAAGAATCCTATAATGAGCTTCCAGGCACCCATCATCCAGCCAAGTCAAATTTTAACATCTTCCTTGTTTGCCTGAGTACTGTATTCAGAATTTTTTTTTAATTAAAAAATTAAAACAGTTCAGGTACAGATGAAATCCCTTGTGCTATCTCTCCCCATCCCACTCCCCATCATCCTTCCCAAGAAGTAGTCACGACCGTGAATTTGGTGTTCACCATCTCACGCATGTCTTTATAATTCGACAACAAATGCATGTATTCTTAAATAAAATATGTATAAATAAATATTGTAAACTTTGATAAAAATAGTACTCACGTGTATAGCTTTCTGCATAGCTTTTTTTTAACTTAACACTGTATTTTTTAAGACTTATCTTTTTTGTTGCATTCACCATCGATCTTCATTTGTTTTCATTTAGAACTGCAGCTCAGTTTTTCCCTGCTTTGGCTTATTCATTGGGGAGTTTGGTCACACAAAGGTTAGCTGTCTAGTGGTAAGAATGAGGAATTGCAGACAATTTTTAGAAACATAACCATGATTTTAATTCCATCTGTTTACCATGGAGAAACTGAGCGAGAAAAAAGATATATGTTCAGACTTTCTCAACAAGTTTTTAAAGATGACCTGAGCTATTCAAGTAATTCCCTTAAACGTTTTTATATGTGTCATGAAGACCAATAAACACAGCACCGAGTTGTAAGGCTGAAAAAAAATGCAGAGAGTTCTTGTCCTGCAGTTAGTGGCTTGCAGTATAGTCCTGACTCTGCTGTCTTTGGCAATTTATTTAACTTCTCTGGCCTCTCATTTTTTTTTTTTTCATCTATAAAACGAATCAGTTGGACCAGATCCTCTTAGTGCTAATTTTCAATGATCTGTGAAATATTTAAATAAAAATTATAAAGGCTGAACATTTATTTTGTCATATGCTTTAGTAGTAACTCATTTTCTGTAAGAAATAAATTTTTATGACAACATTTGGATAAGGAAAGTGCATAATGTATGAATATCCATTTTTTAGAACAGAATATGTCTAACTATTTACATTACTATGTAGGTGTGCAGTGAGAGTTTTGCCTTCATTGCGCACATTGTTCACACTTACTTACTTCTGAGTCCTTAGTGACAGTCCCCTGTCCCAGTTAGGACATTGCTCTTATGGGGAAATAAGGTCCACTTATTTCATTATTACATTAGGAGGATGGTCATCCATTTCATCACGCAGATTCATACAACTCACGTTTTCAGCACATTGTAAGGACTGTGGATGCAGGTGTATATATGGTATTAGAACCTGCGTTGTTTGGCAGTTTTAGTTACTAATCCTGAGCCCTTCAAATACAAGGAGAGGGCTCTTCTACCAAAGCTGCAACCTGCAAAGCTAAGCAGGGTTGGGCCTGGTTAATACTTGGATGGGAGACCACCTTGGAATACCAGGTGCTGTAGGCATTAAAAAAAAAAGAAAGAAAGAAAGAAAGAAAAGAAAAGAAGCTGTAACCTGCAGAATCCTCCCTCAATCTTTTATTGGAAAAATTAAATCAGTCATTTTAGAGGAGTTTTGAATTTTTAACTGCAGATATAAATATCTATCCGTCTAGAAAACAACTGAGGGTAATCGAAAATGTAATCTTCCTTATAACATTGGAAGCTTTATAGTAACACAAAGATGCTCCCTCTTCTACCTTCTCATCCTCCCGCTGCTACCGACTCCTGTCTACAATTTCAAAAGAGACAACAGTAAATACTTTAAACCATCATTTACCCTTGAAGTAAATTTAAAAGTGTGATCAGGGATGAAAACAACACAGGTGCTAAAGCTGTGAAAATAAATCTTGATGATTGCCCAGGCACATAACAACTCTTTCTCCAACACTCTGCTTTAAAAATGTCATGGATTATTATGATGATTTGTCGTTGAACAACCTATGTTCCCCTCTTTTTTAGTGGATGAACAATCCTAATTTATCGCTATGGGAAGTTGCCTTATTTTGTCTTATTACAGAAAGAAATCTACCATTGTGGAAAACCACCCTCCTAACATAATCTTTTAGTCCATTGTTTCTCAAGATTTTTATACTCATAGACACCAAGTACATAACCATTTGGGAATATGATAAAATTATGTCAAAAACTCACATTAAGACTATAGGATTCCTTTACTGCTCTACAAAACAACCTTACCCCCATAGACTTTGCAAATTATATTTAAGGAAGTAGTGAACGTCCTTTCTTAATTTTACTCTCATTAATTCTTCTAGGATATTTATTCATTAAATAGGCTGGGTTGTTAAACTACATCCATTGAGCGTGTGAGGCATGTTGCTGGTCGAATGGCAGGGATTTCATAATTAACTCTCTTAATGTTCACAATCTCGTTTTCACATCCCCACCCCCAGCCCCAAATAAAGTCTTTCATTTCACTCCTACTCATTCTTACTCCTATAATAACTCCACTTAGATTCTCTCATCCCATCTCTTTTCCCATAGCCCTTTCCCCACCGTAAGTTCCATTTTCCCACTTACATGTCGTCTCATCTGCTCTGATCTGTAGGCGTCTTGTGCCTTGACCCCTAAGCAAGTGAACAGAAGCAACACTATCGACCTGTCCAAAAAGTGCTGCAATTGTGGAGGGTAGAGAAGCAGGTGGTAAAGACAGCATCCAAGTGAATCTGGGCCAGGCCTGGGGACCTGCTGAGTCGGCCCCTGCTCAGAGGCAGTAACGAGAAGGCAAGGTGAAGCAGGAGGCATCACCACTACCGGAAGTTCCTAGAGGAGGAAGGAGAAGGTGCTCCCCCCAAGGCAGGAAGACGGAAAGAACTCTCAAAGAAAGAGGAGAAAGCCAAGATTGATATCCCAGGAAGGTCAAGTGCCAGTGCCATGTCCAAAAGGCCAGAGAAAGGACCAAGGTCAGGGTGGTAGGGCCAAGAATTCACCTTGTGGTTTAGCCCTATTGG
>NW_011888856.1:3261494-3263611 GCF_000151845.1 Pteropus vampyrus
CAGGAAGGTCAAGTGCCAGTGCCATGTCCAAAAGGCCAGAGAAAGGACCAAGGTCAGGGTGGTAGGGCCAAGAATTCACCTTGTGGTTTAGCCCTATTGGTATGCGGGTGCATGCAAGTGCCAGCAACTGGGTCGAGAGCTGCCAAGACAGGCAGAGAGCAAGAGTACTGGAGGAAATGTGACAGCAGAAGTAGACACCATGGGAGTGGTGGAGGCGTGGGTTCGACAGCGAAACTGGCAGAGGCTGCTGGGCCTGATCTGGCACCCAGAATGGCAGAGAGCCTGGCACAGAGGAATGTCAGCTGCTGGGCAGAACAGACCGGATTGGCCAGTACCACAACTGAGGCCGTGTTGGGCTTTGACTCAGGGAGGTGGAGGCAATTATGAGAAAGCAGATGTCGTGGGTCAGCCAAGGAGGTGAGTGGTCAGGACGAACAGAGGCAGGCCAGGTAGCCAATACCGTGGGTCCAACGTTCTGGCTGCGATCAAATAACCAAATTGAAATGTAAGTCAAATTAAGCCAAGGTCAATTTTAATTCTATGCTTGGCTGGTGATACAGCATCATTAACTGTATCAATAATGCCCATACCAAACCTATTCTGAAGTGGGAGAAATTGTATCTCTTATTATTGGTCTGGATATGTTTAACCAAAAGGAAAAGATGAAGGCAAAACCCAGCAACTATTTTTGTAAACCGATGATCATTAATAAAGTTTAGGAACTATTGAAGAAACTTATCTGACAGAGTTGAGATTCACATAACTTTATGTTGAGACTTCATTTTCAAAGAATTACTTTCTAATTAGTCACATTTTCATCATCCACAAAAGTGTACATTTAATTTGGTAAAATTAACTACCAATTGAATACTAAGATAATCTTTTTCAAAAAAATCAAAAAGATTATTTATGTACATGTATATGTCAAGACTGAAAATTAAATATAGTTCAAAGTCTGGCTGAGAACAAACAATGGGGAATATTCATAAGTCAGAACTGATAATTCCGTCGTGAAGTTAACTTGTTAGTGTAAATAAGATTGTTAACATATTAAAAAAAAAGATAATCCTGTTTCAGCTGTAGCTATAGATCGTAAATCTCATGTCCGATCAAATTTTTGCCACAAGATACTAATGATTTTACTGAAAGCAGAAGATATTTAGGATGGGACTGGAGGTGAAAACACAACCCTAGTTGGTTAAAATGTTTATTGCACTTCCTATTATGATATCAGCAAATATTCAGTCTTTCAGTTGATCTGTGATACATTCGACAGTATCACAGGGACGTAATTTTTCTATCTATCCGTCCCAACAACAGAGCCAAGTGTTGGAGTTACTGCTGCCTGTGAGATCTGACAGCTGCCTTGGGAATCTCGTCCAAACAGCCAGTTAACTTCTACTTGGTCATATCTGGTCTTTCCCACCCTCAAACATACACAAAAGATTTTTGTCATTCTTGGCATTGGGCGGTAGAAGTAGCAAGACATTGCCAGCAGGACTCTGAAGGCAGAATGTCCCTCCACCTGTTTTATGCTGTACGACAGACTTCCCAGGGCGAGGCGGCGTGGAGGGCCATTTCCTTGAATGGCAGCTGAATGCGCCAGCAGGATCGTTGGCAGGGAGGCTGGGTGCTGAAGCTGGGCACTCGGGAGAGCTACACGAGAGCCTGAATGGAAAATTAAGAAGTACCAGATTCTCTCTGTTCTTACACGAGCCGAGGTCAGATTTCTAAGCTCCTATTTATTTGAATCTTGTCCCAAAAAGTGCTGTGACAACAAAGGTAATAAAAATTCCCTTTTTTTCCTTTTAGAAAATAGTGTTACTGCTTTGTTATGTTCTTGCTTGGGATTTTTTTTTTTTACCCCCCTAAAACAACAACTTCATTCCACAAATCAAGCAACATCCTGGTGGCGAGGTCCATCTTGGCAGATAAGTGATTTATTTTGTGTCCCAAAGGGACAGCTTGTTAGGTGAGAGGGCTGGGTACACCAGCTTGCTTGTTGAACATTTCTTGTGTGATGTCATATTAACAAAAAGTGGGGACTCAAGTCTGGCTTCATCCTTCGTGGCAGACAAAAATCTCATCGCTCGGCAGGACACAGAGACAGGGAGAAC
>NW_011888856.1:3263661-3269426 GCF_000151845.1 Pteropus vampyrus
TGCTTGGCTGGTGATACAGCATCATTAACTGTATCAATAATGCCCATACCAAACCTATTCTGAAGTGGGAGAAATTGTATCTCTTATTATTGGTCTGGATATGTTTAACCAAAAGGAAAAGATGAAGGCAAAACCCAGCAACTATTTTTGTAAACCGATGATCATTAATAAAGTTTAGGAACTATTGAAGAAACTTATCTGACAGAGTTGAGATTCACATAACTTTATGTTGAGACTTCATTTTCAAAGAATTACTTTCTAATTAGTCACATTTTCATCATCCACAAAAGTGTACATTTAATTTGGTAAAATTAACTACCAATTGAATACTAAGATAATCTTTTTCAAAAAAATCAAAAAGATTATTTATGTACATGTATATGTCAAGACTGAAAATTAAATATAGTTCAAAGTCTGGCTGAGAACAAACAATGGGGAATATTCATAAGTCAGAACTGATAATTCCGTCGTGAAGTTAACTTGTTAGTGTAAATAAGATTGTTAACATATTAAAAAAAAAGATAATCCTGTTTCAGCTGTAGCTATAGATCGTAAATCTCATGTCCGATCAAATTTTTGCCACAAGATACTAATGATTTTACTGAAAGCAGAAGATATTTAGGATGGGACTGGAGGTGAAAACACAACCCTAGTTGGTTAAAATGTTTATTGCACTTCCTATTATGATATCAGCAAATATTCAGTCTTTCAGTTGATCTGTGATACATTCGACAGTATCACAGGGACGTAATTTTTCTATCTATCCGTCCCAACAACAGAGCCAAGTGTTGGAGTTACTGCTGCCTGTGAGATCTGACAGCTGCCTTGGGAATCTCGTCCAAACAGCCAGTTAACTTCTACTTGGTCATATCTGGTCTTTCCCACCCTCAAACATACACAAAAGATTTTTGTCATTCTTGGCATTGGGCGGTAGAAGTAGCAAGACATTGCCAGCAGGACTCTGAAGGCAGAATGTCCCTCCACCTGTTTTATGCTGTACGACAGACTTCCCAGGGCGAGGCGGCGTGGAGGGCCATTTCCTTGAATGGCAGCTGAATGCGCCAGCAGGATCGTTGGCAGGGAGGCTGGGTGCTGAAGCTGGGCACTCGGGAGAGCTACACGAGAGCCTGAATGGAAAATTAAGAAGTACCAGATTCTCTCTGTTCTTACACGAGCCGAGGTCAGATTTCTAAGCTCCTATTTATTTGAATCTTGTCCCAAAAAGTGCTGTGACAACAAAGGTAATAAAAATTCCCTTTTTTTCCTTTTAGAAAATAGTGTTACTGCTTTGTTATGTTCTTGCTTGGGATTTTTTTTTTTTACCCCCCTAAAACAACAACTTCATTCCACAAATCAAGCAACATCCTGGTGGCGAGGTCCATCTTGGCAGATAAGTGATTTATTTTGTGTCCCAAAGGGACAGCTTGTTAGGTGAGAGGGCTGGGTACACCAGCTTGCTTGTTGAACATTTCTTGTGTGATGTCATATTAACAAAAAGTGGGGACTCAAGTCTGGCTTCATCCTTCGTGGCAGACAAAAATCTCATCGCTCGGCAGGACACAGAGACAGGGAGAACCCAGGAAGGCATAGCTGGCATAGTCAAGCACTCATTAGCAGTGAGGAGGGATAGCATAGCAGAGACCGAGGAGAAGTCATAGGCTTTTGTTAATTTTGCGCCATCTGCCTGGAGCCCTCTGGGACATAGTCTTCAATCCTTAGAAGCTTAGCAGTGTAGGAAAGTAACGGCCATCGTTAGAGGAGGCTGGGGAGAATTCCTCCAGCCAGTTTCAGTTTTATGGGAAGCTTAAAAGTAATTGTCTGTTTACTCAAAATAAAACCTCAAGGATGACTTTCAGTTAAGAAAAAAAAATCTTGACTTTTTGGTTTCCTCTTGGGAAGATAAATTGTTATTGAACAAATGGGCCTGCTTATAAACAAAATCTTTCAAAACGGGGATTCTGTGGGAGAAATCATATTAAAAGGGGTTTTCAGTGGGAAATGGATTAAAACACACTGTCCTAGAGAAAATTGTTTAAGGGATGTAAATCATTTTCATATCAAATCATTCAAATCCTTTTCATAAAAAATTTACAAACAGTGGCCAACTTCCCATTATACTCCAGATCTAATTCAGTCAAAGCAATGAAGATTTGAAAAGATGGTTGGAGGAGCAGGAGCAGCCGTGAGAAATTCCAGAGCGGCTGCAGTCTGCAGGACTTCCGTCTCAGAGCGTCTCAGGCCCCAGACACCGCCTCACTAGCCAGAGCTGCCGGGAGAGATGGTGCAGACTCAGGAGAAGCAGATTTTGCTCGAGTCAGGGAGGCTTCTCATAGACTTGTGGATTCTTCCAAGAGATTTCAGCAAAGCAGAGGCAAAGCATGCACTCAGACTTCCACGGATTCGAGAAATGTGGACAGCAACACTGACGATTAACCTGGCTCTCATTTCATCGGAAAGAACAAGATCCATTGTTTCAACTGACACAAAAGTGCATTCGTTGATTAAATCATCAGGCATTGCTCATAGCCCTATCATATAGCAGGCCCTGTGCTAAGTGCTGCGGACATAAAGCTAAATGAGGCTCAAGGTGCCACAATCGAGATTGTCGAAAACTGACATAGGTGGCTCATTCTGGGTTTCTTGGCCAATAAGCCAGCTGGGACCTGGGTTCCTCACCTCCTCCCCGCTTGAGGGGTTGCGCCCAAACTTCAAAGGAACCAGTTCCTCCCTTCCATAAACCAAGGTCCTTGGGTGCTGGACGGCTGGCTCTGCCAGGTAATTCCTGTAAAGATCTGGTACCTCACCCAGACTAGATGGTACCAAGAAGTCTGATTAAGCTCTCATCAATTAGGTTGTTCTCGCCGCTGCCCTGTAAGAAGCAGAGTGGCAAGGGGACAAGTTCCCTTTCCCGGAATTGGCCACCCACGGCATGTCTAGTGGAGGACCTTGGCCCATCTCATTTCTTTCCCTGTTCATTCTTACTTTGTAAATTTCCCCCAATGAAGCCTACGAGATTTCATGGAATTCACCGCCAGCCCTACCGCATGACAGGTGATGAGCACGGAAGGATCCAGCTGACCTGACAGAGCTTCCCAGCCTCTGTGATACAATGGGACACAGTGCTGAACCTGGCTGTGACGAAAAGCATTTAATTTTCAGTTCTGGTGGGATCTAGCCAGCGGAGGGAATGGGGCACGCTTCCGGAAGTCTGCAGCCCTTCCTTGCTGCGGGGTGCAGAGGCGGTGCCATGGCATTGCGGGGCTCCTTCTCCAGCAGCTCAGTGCCTATCTTAAACCTCCCTCAACCATAGATAGTGGAGATGTTTGTTGCATTTGTTCATTCGTTTAGTCGATCAGAGCTGTTTTGAAACTTAAGAAAGGTAATAGCCTCAAAGAAGTATGAAGCTCTATCCAACTAATATTATTTGAATAGCGAAGCTTTTTTTTACCTTTTATAGGTTTTATTTTTATCAGTTCCGTTTGTTTGTTTTGAAGCTGAGAATTTCTTCTCCAGATGAAGGCTTATTACAAGGCCCAAACTATAAAATACATAAACGGAGACCTGCTCCGACTGGTGAGGCAGAGGCAGGAACTGCAAGGAGCACAAGTCGAAAACTCTGGAAGAGATGCCGAAAGGGTGGGGGAGCTTGGGACTTCCTTAAAAACATAAATCCCAGCTGTTACGTCGCTTGACTGTGGCGGTGAATCCACAAACCTACACATGTGATGAAACTGCATGGGACAAAACATACACATAGGCAAGCAGGTGCAAGCAAACCTGGTGACATCAGAAAGATCGAGAGATTGTATCAACGCCAAGGTTCTGGCTGAGATAGGACATTCTAGCCTTGCAAGGTGACACAATGGAGGGAAACTGGGTGCAGAAGACACAGGATCTCTCTGTATTATTTCTTCCAACTGCATGTGACTCTACAATTATCTTAGAATAAAAAGTCTCATTAAAAAAATTAATACATCCACAGCATGAATTTCTTATTCTGCCATCTTCCTCCTCTCGGAAATCTAACGTCAACATCAAGGACCCGCATTCTCTCCATCTTTCTACCCTGCCGTCCATGGCATGTTAATATCGTCCTCAGGCAAGCTCTGTTAGCAAGATGGTTGCTATCATGCTTTATTCCACATGCAGATGCAAAAATTACTTTTCCCAAAAACGTTTGCAGGTCTTTCTGCCACTCTTTGCACCCGCTTATTTTTATTGACCATACTCGAGTCACAAGCACCTCCCTACGTGGATTACTGGCCACAGGAGTGGAACTGCCATTATCCCCAGATGGAGTCCCTGGGATGGGAGTAGTTACAGCTGAAAAAAATCAGTGTTCCTCCAGTGAGTAAGAGCCAGAGACACACACCAGGCAATGCGTAGGCAACCCATCACCTAGGAGCCATAGTAATGTGGGATGAGAGTTGTCCTAGAAAGTTTTCAGGCATTTCCTTCAACAGTACAGCCACCAGTTCACCCAGAAAGTTTTGAGCCAAGCTTAGAAGGTGACAAAGATGGCAGAGGCACAAGAGCACCCAGAAGTGGAAGGAACATACTTTGACAGCCAGTTCCTGATTTCATACCATGGAGGACAATGGGTCCAGCTTCCCACGCAGCTCTGGCAAACTCAGAACTAGGAGGGGAGCAAGGGGAAGAGGCCGCCATAGCAGAAACCCAGAGAATCAACCTCCTCCCAGAAGCCTGCAAGGCTCTCCTTATTGTGAAACAGCCTGCACCGGGTTTAAAGGTGAGCATACGTTTTGCTTTGTCTTGTTTTGCTTGCATGAATGAGGGTTGAGTTAAAGTGAAGTAATACATGTGATTTTTAAAAATAAAAATCTTTTAAAGGCAAGGAAATGCAATAGGTGACTTTCAGATTATTTATTTCCTGGTCATCAAAGATTTTTTTTTTCTTTATTTACTCCAAATTGCTGACCTACAAGCATCGCACCCAATGCAGTATTTGTCATTGACTCTTTGCTTAATTGTTGCATAGGCTAAACCTCCTTGGTACTGGAGGCAGGGTTTAGGGATCTGAAGACCAGACCGGGCACAAGGAAAGCTTCTTGCCTGCTGGAGTTGGTGCCAGGAGAAGGAGAGTCTGGGAGGGACCAGGAATCAGAGTGTGTAATGGAAGGTGTGACCGTATTTGCTGTGGGTGGAGGGGAACAAGCTATGGTACAAATGGGGGACTTTTACTGCATCCCCACTGCAGTGTGAATCTCAAGGAGGCAGGGACTCTAACATCTTCCCCGAAGCCTCTCACATGGTATGTGCTCAATAAATATCAAATTAATTAATTTTAATTAAAAATTTCCTGCTCTACTGCCAAATTATAAAAACCTAGAAGGGCATATTGTTGCTGGACCATAGCCTCAGGAAGGAAGGAAGGGAGCTGAAGATATGTCTCCCAGCCATTCTCTGTGTCTGCCATGCTCCCCACATGCACGGTCCTCTGTCAGGACCTACGCCCACGGCCACGGGACCTCGCAGAGCCCCAGCCCAGGGACAGCAGGTGGTGGGCAAAATGGGCTCCCTCAGGTCAGGGAATGCCTTCTCCATCCCTGTGCTTGAGTAAGTGGTGGGGGGACTAGGGACCCAATGGAAATCTTACTGCTAAAATTAGGCCTGAGTATTACATCTCCAAACCTGGAGGGCCTGCTGTCTCACAGGCCAAAGGTTGTCTGGACAGTGGGAGCTGTGTGAACTCATTAAGGAGCTCATCTAAATTTCGAAAGGATGGAGAAGACGGTTGCTCCTCT
>NW_011888856.1:3270701-3272394 GCF_000151845.1 Pteropus vampyrus
CACAGGCCAAAGGTTGTCTGGACAGTGGGAGCTGTGTGAACTCATTAAGGAGCTCATCTAAATTTCGAAAGGATGGAGAAGACGGTTGCTCCTCTCCCGTGGAGGAACTGTGCAAATGTCCTTGACAAACAGCCCCTTCAAAACCTACAGAACCAACATTTTTACGAATTCTTTTCTCTCGTGTATCTATTTCCTCCTTTCTCTTCTATGTCTTTTCTCCTTTTCCCTTTCTTTCTACTTCTTCGTGTCTCTCCCTCTTTCTTAACTCTTCTTCCTCTTCCCTTGTAAAGGTGATACTTTGGAGCTGAAAGTGCATGTTAATATTCATTGAAAGCAATTGTTTCTTTATCATAGGGTCCTCTGACCCTTCATAGAAAATGATTCTTCTATATTAAGGTGACTTTCATAATAATCGCCTGAAGATTAAAGGATCATGATATATGTACATTAGTCCATTAAAAGAGGGGAAAAATCACTTAAAGACTAACATTTAAGCATTTTAGCCTCTATTATTTTAAAATTAGAGTTCAACTTGATGCCATTTGTATTGGAATTCTTAAAATTACAACCATCGTCTATGTTTTACAGGCTTTCTTTATCTATATAGACATTTCCTGTTCTGTTTTCTATTTACCCTGAGACCCATAAAACTTACTTATTATTGATTTGAAGTTTTATTGGGGAGGGGAAGGAGAGAGAAGCCTTTTTAAACTAATGTGAATTGGCCCTAACCTAGGGTGGCATGTTTACTTATGCCTGACTGAGTTTACCCTAGAGTATAAGTGTCTTCCCATTTAATTAATTTAAAATTAGTTTCTCAAATACGATTTTCAGAACTCAATGTGCCACACCGTGACAACATCACCTGTTCTCAAAACCAAATCCACGAACATGCAGTTAGCAATGTCAGCTCACCTTTATACCGGATAAGAAGTCACCAAGTTCTAGTGCTCCAGTTTTCTGAGCAGAAATTTGGATTAAAAAGCTTTAAATCCTTAAAAAGAAATAGAGCTTTTAAAATACAATTAATTACAAGTTATACAGAGAGAGAAACTTAGAAATAGAGGAAGTTTTCACTTTATGTTGAACTTAGATGTGCACGCATTTTAAGAGCCAGATTGTGGTAACAACTCCATATTATTTCTCTAAATTTGATAATATAAAAATCTGTATCTAGTAAAATAATAATAATAGTGAGGGATTGTTTCCTTGCAGGAAACTTAAAAAAAAAAAAAAAGGCATGGCAAAGCTCTGATGATTATAGGACATGTTTAAAGTTGTTAGCTGTCGCATTAAGACTCGGGCTACTTGATGAGAGACAGCATGGTTGTTGAGAGCATGATGCTGGTGTTCACATTCCAGTGTCGCCATTGACTAGCTCCATGACTGCGGGCAAATTACTCAACCAACTTGGTTGAGTAATCTGAAAAATGGGGAGAACAACAATGCCTCCTGTTATGGTTTGAATGTTTGTGTTATGCAAAATTCATATGTTGAAGTCCTAAACCCCCAGCGTGGCTGTATTTAGACACAGGGCCTTTAAGGAAGTAATTAAGGTTAAATGAGGTCCTAAGTGTGGGGCCTGATCTGATAAGATTAGTATCCTTGTCGGAGGAGACATCGAGAGCTTGCTCCCTTTCTCTCTGTACCTGAGCACAGAGGAAAGGCCTTACAAACGCACAGTGAGCAGGAG
>NW_011888856.1:3273544-3303129 GCF_000151845.1 Pteropus vampyrus
GGGGAGGAAGTCTCGTTTAGTTTCCATGATATGCGGGTTCTCACCTAAGCAGTTTTTGTCAATGTTTTTGGCATAAATGTGCAGATATATTCAGTCTTTTTGTGGGGAAGACGTTGTGATATAGGCTATTTCTCTTCACGATCTACTTAAAACTAGGTATTTCGATTATCGAGTGAATTAAAACTAGTAAGTACTAATTTTAGACTGTCAGCATCAGCACAACTACCGTCCCCACAGACACGAGAGTGTCTGCCTCTATTGATAGGGTTGGGAACTTTTGTGACTTGGAGCGTAGCCCTGGGCGCAGTGGCTGGATGGCTGAGAACCAGGAAGGCGTGAGGGATGGGACCAAGTCTCTCCCCTCCTAGCTATTTGGAGTTGGTTTTAAGCCCCAGTGGTTAGATGGGTGAGGGCCAGAAAGTAGGGAAACTATTCACCAGAAGTCTTTGTGAGTCTCATCGTTGCTTCAGATCCCAGGTGACAAAGTACAGCCCAGAGCTGGGAGAAAGAGGCCATTTTCCTTGCTCACTCTCGAAATCCCACTCTGCTGGGACAACCTGAAGCCTGCTGAGCTTGGAAGCCCGAGGAGTAGCTGTGGACTTGGCTCCATCGGCTCAGCTTTCATGATGGCCGTGACAGCACTGACGCTTTCCAAGTGGCCCTGCAGGAAGCAGACCCTGAGGAGCCAGAGCTGGAGAGAGAGAACCAGGTGTACCTGTGTGGTTACAGCAGTGGGCTGGTAAGCACGATTGACACATCCTGTCCGGGACACCTGAAATAGCTGGAAGACACTGAGGTCAAGCTAAGATCCTGTTGTTACCTTTGTAATTTGGACATCAAAAGAAAAGGCAACCCGACTTTACTGTCTGGGAGACCTGGACATGCTGTAACGAAACTGCCGTTGCAATTAATGGGCCACTTTATGCATAACCTAATTTCCCAGAATAATTGGTGGCTTACGTTAAAATGAGACTGGTGACTTATAATAAAACAAGAAGAGTATAGCCAGTGCCAAATGTCTATGAACTGGAAAGACTGAGACGCAGGCAAAAAAAAAAAAAAAATTTGAATTAGGTTAAGCACAAAGAAAAATACAGAACTTGGGAAGAATGAAACTTCGTGCGTAGCTTTTTACATGTTTAAGCAATTTTCTTCAAGAAGAGCTTAGGAGTGGAAATATGGATGGGAGATGAATGGAGGACTTGTCTTGGGCATTTGCATGCCACTCTATTTAAGACTGAGAAAAATGTCAGTTGTTCCCATCAAAGGATGAGGGATTGATGGACGTGGCTAACTTCAGTACCACTGCTGACCCCAGGGTGTCTTTAGCTTTTGGGCCACTTCCAAACTATTCTTGTCAACTAGCACAGGACACATGGCATTGGCTTCCTCTCTCCCTGGTGAGAGCCACCTGGGATACAGACAATGGGTCCCACAGTGAGGGAGGCAGGGCTGCAGCACTTCCACAGAATCTGCACATTTGCGGTCAACCAGAAGTGGAACCCACCATGGGTTCTGAGCAGAAGCACCTCCCAGCAAACTCTGAGAACAGGAGCCAGGGAGGCAGTGGCAGCCCAGCCTGACCGTCCCATACTCTGTCTATTTCTCTCCCGCAACGAAGCTTTATCTGCTCAGCCTTTGGTTCTCAGCTGGTAAGTTGCCTCCTCAGAGAAGCCTTCCCTGACTAGGGTAGGCCTTTTGTTGCACTTTTCACGTCTTCGTAATAATTATAATTAGTTAATATTGATATAAACTGCATATTTAACTACTGCAGATAATATGAGCCAGGATCATGCCCATATTGTTCAGAGAGACCCTCAGCGTCTGGCATATAGTAAATAAAAAATATTTGTTGGATGAATAAATGTTAGTGACAGCTGCAGACCTTTCCCTACAGGCTCCAGCTAAATTACCGGGTATTTTGCTTCATTCGTCATACTCCTGTTATTAATATTTTTAATTATTAATTTTTTAATATTATATAAGCAACATGCGAACATATAATCATTGTAAAACAAATTCAAACAACACATATACATACATATGAAAGTCATGGGCTTATACATGTAAATTATACCACAATAAAGCTATTTTTAAAAAGGTACAGCACATACATTCAGAGTATTTAATCGGAGTCCAATCAGACAGCAGAAGCCACGCTAGATGTTGCAGAGGGAGTTTAATGTGGGTGACAAAAGAGTTGAGAAGCCAGAGAACCGCAGGTTTGTCCCTCAACCCTCGGGCTAGAGGGACAAAGTGAAGAAAGCAGTGTTATGTAGTCCTGGTGCTGGGGCCACCTGGAATGATCTGGAACCATGGCTGCACTTCCAGGCTAAAGCTGGAACCACGCAGAAAGGGTCGCATAGCAAAGGCCGGAAACGTGGGCAAGATGCTGCCAGTCAGCATCGGAAGCAGAGAGGAGTGGGGCGAGAACCTGGCTGCTCCTCTTCTCTCTTTCTCCATCACTGGCTCCCTTCGTCTGGGTCTGTAAGGGCATCTAGGAAAATAGTTCCCAGGGATGCAAGCCCGGGACTGAGTATGGTGCAGAATAGATCTGAGCTCAAACAGACAAAAAAACCAGCATGTGCAGTTTAAAATAAAATACATAAGTAGCATCAGGGTATATTCAGCGTTCTAAATTTACTGCATCATTTTTATAGGAACAAAATCTAGTTAAAATGGCCATTGAGAGCAGGCTTGATTCGCAGAGTCGGGAGCACAGCAGTAGAGCACAGATGTAGGCAGCAGAAGGCAAGTGCATTGCAGGAGAAATGCACTCCCAGCAAAAGGAAAGACGTGTCACATAATATTAGCTTGATGGACTCGTGTGGATGCAGGCCTGGTTTCGGGGTAACTGGGCCTGACCTGCTCTGCAGAGGGTGGAAGAGAGCGGAGCTCCAGGCTGATGGTTGCCCATGAGTAAGCTCAAAGAGTCAGAGACCTGAAAGCTTGAAGGGAACTGAGATCTCCCATTGCAGCTCACGACCTGTGCCAAAGGAGGAACCAAAACGCAGACAATTGAAGTGATGGGGCCCAACAGCCCAAAGGACAGAAGCCTATTTTCTGTTTTTTCTCGTTTCATGGGGCATAGCGAGGGAGGTGTTAGGGGACAGCTGAGCACCAATGCCTCATCTTCAGGCCGTGAGTCACAGAGCTGCCCAGCGGAGATGTTCTGATGAGAAATAAGGACCTCTAGAAGCAACTGCTCTCATATAACCTATTCTGTACACAGAGCAAGGCACCTAACGTATCTCATAAAGGAGTTCACCAAAGAAGATCTTTTCCCTAAAAACTCCTCTAGCCTCCAGAGTCTGGCTTTAATTGCCTTTGGAAAATTTTTGGAAACTGCAGTAAGTTCCAGGGACCGTGCTAGATACAAAGATGGACAAAACACAGTAAGGAATGAGCTATGGACTTCCAGGCGTTCTAAGTCCCACAGGGGACCAGAACTGAATACAAGTAATTATGATGTGATTTGATAAATACTATCTATAGCACAGAAGAGGGAGTGAGTAGTGCTGGGGGAGGGGACCTCAGGGAAGTGGACAGAGGAGGCTTCACAAAGATGACATCAGAGAAGGTGCAGAGGGAGAGACAGGAGCTCTTCAGACCTCCAGCTCCGATTTTAAAATAACGGCATTAACCCTACCTTCCCCAAAACACCACTATTACTCCTCAAGGATTTACGAAGCAACTGTTCTTGCTCCATTTACCTCCCATTATGTGTGAAAAACCACACGCATACATATTATGTTGGAAAGTAAATGACAGATAAATGAGTCCACTGGCCCCATCAACAGGGCCAGGCGACCTTCAGAGGCTCCGCACTGGAAAGCCGATCAAGCTCCCCACAAGTAGTTTCGTATGAAAACAATGTCATCAGTCACAGGCCCCAGAGAAAACCCAGCAAAGTTCTGTCTTTTCCTACAATAACACCTTTCCTATGCTTTTGCAAATATCAAATAGCCAACCATTACCCATATAGCATTTTTCTCGTTCTATTGGTGCCCCAGCTTCGCTGGTGCCCCGAGCCCGTGTTGGCCCCCCTGGAGGTAACCCTGCCCTAAGGAGGCAGCCCCTTTCTACTCGAGACAGGTTGCCTTCGACAAGTTCAAGTTCCTGCTTTTAACCAAGTGGACTTAGAGCTGTCCTTACACTTCCCCACGGGGCGTGTGCTTTACGATTCTGTTCTTTACCCCTTTCTGTCAACGCGCTCACCTTGCAGCTTACGGTCATCTGCAGGCCTGGAGGTCTGGTTAACTATCAAGGAAGGCTGATGGCAGAAACCATCCCCTTGTCCTGAGCTCGGCGGCTCGTTGCAAGAGGAAGGCCACACTACAGCGCCGCGTTTAGGAGCACAGGCTTTTGAAACAGACGGGGCCGGGTTTAACACTTGCTTTTTCATTTCATCATGTGACCCTGGGCAAACTACTTTGCACAAGTTTTATCAGCTATAGAAGGTACTTAATAATAGCACCTACCTCACGAGGTCATTCTTTCGACAAACATTAGAGACACTCCTACCACGTGCCAGGTACTAGTCTCGAAAAGAGAGATACAGCAGAGAACGAGCAAAAATTCCTGCCCTTGTATACAGCTTACATTCTAATGGAAGAAAATAGGCGACAAAAATAAATAAATAGACCACATATTATGTTAGAAAGGAAGGGGACCAGGGAGGACCACAGTTCTAGATGGAATGACCAGAAGAGCCTGAGTGAGGAGGTGACCAGCTGGATGTAACATAGCAGCAGGGGGACATCCATGGGGACAGCCCTCCAGACAGAAGGAACAACCTGAGCAGAGGCCCTGGGGCAGGAGCGGGTCTATACTTTGAGGAGCAGAGAGTCTGTGGGAAGGGTGGGGACAGAGCAGCGGGAAATGAGGTCAGAGTATGAGATCAGGGGCCGGCGTCTCTGACTCACATCTGAAGAGGAGCGCTGGGCTGCTGGACTGAGAACAGGCTTAGGAGGGTGAGGCGGAAACTGGGAAGCTGGTTAGGAAATATTTGCAATGAACCAGATGAGAGAGAAAGCATGTGACAGCCTTGACTTGGTGCCTGACACAAACCGACTCTGGATAAGGGTGCCCACGGACTCCTACTGTGACCTGAACCCACACGCACATGTCTGGCAAGGAAAGATCTCGACTTGGTTCTCTCTCTGCTTGGCATTTTTCTCAGCCATCCGCCCACCACCGTCATCATCGTCATCATCTTCCTTCATCCCCCTGCTCTTACCTTCTTCCCCTTTCCTTCTCTCTCTGCCTCCTGCTCGCCCTGTCTGCCTTTTCTTACTCTTACGAATGGTCTGTTTTCCCAGGGCCCAGTTTTGGGGGTTTGTCATGAGTCTTGGGGAGAGAACAGTGCACTGCTTTGGCGTGTTGGTCCCACGGGACATATCAGAAGGATGAGGGAGGAAAGGTGGGGTGACGGGGACGGAAGGCTCCCAGAGAGACGGCTGCGCCGTGAAGGTTGTACTGGTGCCTCCGGCAGAACTGTTGTAGCCTAGTCAAAGCCAGGAGGGAAAGCCCCTGCCGGTGTCCCAGGCTACTTCGGAAAGGATGGTGACATAGGAAGATAGAGGTGGACATCACCAGTGGATAGACCAGGAGAGCAAAGGTCAAAGGGCCATTTTCAGGAAATCAGGAAGTATAGGGAAGCCCACAGCTTTCAGCGCCAAAGCAAGTGATTCTCAGAAGGAACCTCGTTGATACTAGCCTACACCTTGGTGTCGCAAGACCAGGTAAACTGTCACAGTGGGGGTATTCCCAGAAGCCACTCAGGCAGTGGGACAGCTAGCCATGACCTAACTATAGAAGTATCTGAAAATCACACGAACAGATCCCACTAAAACCAAGCTCAATGTGGCCCCACCTCGACTTCCCCATAGCCAGACCCCCAAGATACCCACGGCTGCTCTCATCCCCCGACCAGGTGACAGAAGGCAAGTCAGAGCGGAGAGGGACAGGGCCTTAACTAATTGATTTTAAATACTTTTGCTAATTTTTCACAAACCCATGGTCCTGTGCACACATTGCTAGGACCCCTCCCAGGGCCCCGGAGGTTTGCTACGAATGACGGCTCCTGAGCCTTCAGCTTCTCACAGAAAGTCTGCCTCCGCCTAGAGCGGAACTCAGGGACTTCACGGGCCAGAGAGCCGAAGCCATCCCAGGAAGGGGCTTCGGGCCAGTGCGACGGGCTCCTTCGGGCACTGTTTGTAGACATAATGTCTCATTCAGCCTAGAAGGTGCTGATACCGTTGCTAGGTGATTTGTTGAATTCGTACATTTGAATTAGTTGATAATGAGACACTCAGACTTCTGAGTCACTGGCTTTTCAGTCACTAGGCCCCGAGCTTGTCCACCAACAGCACTGTGCCACTGACTTCATGCCCTGTCCAGGCTCCGCGCTAAGCTCACAATGGTGAGCAAAGTGAACAAGGTCCCTGCCCTGACAGCGCCCTCCAGGGAAACACTAATAATCCGACAAGCAGCCACGTCTGTAATTACAGGAGTGCAGGGGGCAAGTTTGGGGTCCTGCAGAGGGTGTAGGATGAGGGGTCCTAATCTAGCGCAGGTGACAGGGAAAGCTGAAAGACTTGTTCCTTCAATAGTTATTTTTCGGTGCCCACTCTTTGCCCACCCATACAGTGCTGAGGGCTAGAACAATGGTAAGCAAAAGCCGTGGCATCCATGCCTTTCTAGAACTGACTCCTGGAGGAGACATTGTCACAGAATCAGATTGCAGCTATCTGTAAACGACAGCCTGATGATGGCCTCCATGAAGGGGTGACGCGGGTGCATACACAGGTGTATGCGGGGAGGGTTGGTGCAGCAGAACAGGCTTTCAGAAGGGGCCAGCCGCAGAGCGCCGAGAACCAGAGCAGAGTTAACGGGTGGGGAGAAGGCGGGAGGCCTTGCGGGAGTCTTCTGGGCAGAAGAGCTGCAAGAGCAAAGGCCCAGGACAGGACAGAGCTGCAGGAGGGAGAAAAAGACATTTAAAAAAAAACAAAGGCCAGCATGGCTGCGGCAGTTCCAGATGAGGATAGGGGAGTGTATGGCTACATGGGGCTGGAAAAAGAGACCAGGCTGGCATGCCTAAAACCAATGGGAGCCCAGGGAGGGTCTGAGGAGTGGAGAGAAATCTCCCAGTTGGCATTTAAAGGGCTCACTCTGGCTGCAGCGAGAGTGTTGGATGACCAGAGTTGCTTTGGCAGGTGCTACATCCTAATGACTTCCTCCTTTCTCGCTATCCTTTCCGGTAGCCAGGGAGACCTAAGTAAATGCACGCCAGATACGCAGTTAAAAGCACCCCAACAAAGAAGGGCTGTGTGGCTCGGAGGCGAGCACAGGGCCTTCAGTCAGGCAGAGGCAGATTAGATGAGATCTCCCCTCCGCCTCCAGTCGGCTAGTGGCACCAGACAAGTCACTCCCCCTCTCTATCACCCACTTTCCAGCCAGTCTATCACATGGGGAGAACAATGCCTACTGCGCTGAGTTGAAAGAGCGAAGGAAAGAGTGTGTGCAAATTACCTGGCACTTGGCGGACACAGGACACACCAGCCCTTAGTGGAAGTAACTGCGATGTAGTCGAGCCAGTCAGAGGAAGATTCCTAACCAAAAGTCACACTAGCAAAGCGTCAGGAACAGAGCGCAATCTCTCCTATAACAAATACATAAATATAAGCAACGTTGGACATTTACATAAATACCGTATTTTTTAGAGATAACCGTCTAATGAAATCTTCCTAATAACAGTGTCGCAAAATGAATCTGTTACTTATAAAATTAAAATATCTACACATATACAATAAAATTTAAAGGCCTTATCGCTGGGCTTTTCCTGTGTGTATTTGTTAGCCTGTCCATCCGCCAGACTGAAAAACATTAGCTTTTCAAGAATGATTTTATTAATCTCTCTTTTTCCAGAGCCTCCTAGAGAACCCGGTCTCATTAAGTAACTGCAGAATGGGAAAATAAAGAACGAATGAGTAAATTTAACTTATGAGTATGGCAACTATACATTATGAACCACAATCAAAACATACTGTCACTTCTACAGAATATAAATGTCTTAGAGAGAACGTGGCATGGCATATTCGAAACCCAGACTGTCCTGGAAAATTCAGGACAGTCCTGATCGGCGTATACCTCAAGTCACTGAGGAGTCGCAGCAAGTGGACATAATGGATTCCACTGTGAGCTTGTGCGACACTTATTTTTCAGCAGAGAATTTGTTCCAAGTCCTTTGCTCATAATAGAAGGAACAATCTAGATGATTTAGAAGGACTTTTTTTAACCACCGACACAAGGACGCAGGATCAGCTTTTCTGTTATCTCGCTCACTGTAATTAATTAGCTGCCCCATCAGACCTCTGCTGGCACGAAAAGAGCAAGTGAAACAGCCTTACATTTTGTTTGTTAAGCGCAGCTGAGCCTAGCTCAACAGAGTGTCAATTCAAAAGAGGGAAATAAAATATGCAGCAAAGTTGGGGGACAGGGAACAAAGAATCCAGTATGACAAAGAACAGGAGAGCGAAACGAGCTTTCAGAACACCATCGGGAAGGTAAAAAACCTCAAGAGTCTAGAAAAGAGATAAACTGGAGCGGAAAGGCTCAAAGGAGCTGGAAGAACTCGTCTAAAATCAGTGAAGAAATTTAAGACTTTGTTTTAAAGAAATATTTTTAAAAGTCAAGTTTATTGAAATATAATTTATATACAGTAAAATTTAGCCTCTTTGTGTATAGTTCTATGAGTTTTAAACATTGCATACAGTTCTGTAGTTACCATCACAGAAATATAGAATAGTTTCATCATCCCCAAATCCCTTCTCACCCCTTTGTAATCAACCCCTCCCTTGCCCTTAGCTCCTGGCAACCACTGTTTTGTTTTCTGTCCCTCTAGTTTTGCCTGCTTTAAAGGAATTTAATAACAGAATTTAATACGGGTGGGAGGAGAAACTGCGATTTTTTTCCCCTATCACCCGCTCACTGCCTACACCCTTCGATAGCATCATTTAGCGAATGTATATTTATTAAGGATCTGTTATTTGCCAAAGATTTTACATACGTCATCTTTCGTTTCTACAGCTTGTCCGTGGAGGAGGTTCTCCCCATTTCCCAGATAGGTGTGACACTCAAAGAGGTGTCAAGCTGGGAAGAGGCAAAGCAGAGATTCAAAGTCAAAATGAATTAAAAATGTCACCATGGCTTACATTATAGCTGGTTTGTGCTTTCTTCTTTATACATTATTTGTATTATCAACATTTTCTACAATGAGCTTATGTTACTTTTATGAAGAAAATCACTTTTATAAATAAAATATATAAATACATACTACATACATACATCTGAAGGGAATAAAGGAAAGGCTCCCCTTAGCATCATGCCATGCCACGGTCTCGCTAAGACATTTATATTATGTAGAAGAGACAGTATGTTTCTCATTCAGAAGTGAGAAAACAGAACAAAATTTATCAAAAGAACCAGAGCAAAGCTTTGCTCTGTCTCTAGATCTCATGGTAGTCTTACACCAATTCCTTCCTAAGTGCTGAAGATGAGCCCTGGAGGCCTATAGAAACCCACTGAGCTCACTCCAGACCCAACAGACAACCCTCCTAAGCATCTTCCTATCTCATCCCCATCCCCAAGACACCAGGTAGGAACGAACTAACCATCATGGGCAAGCAAGTGCACAGCAGCCTTTCACCACTCCTGGAGAGGCAAGAAAGTGAATAACAAGCCCAAGGTTAAAGAGAACACAGAGCATCTTTTCTTTGAAGGATGGGTGAGGAATCATACTTGAATATGACCCTGTTGAGGGGATCTTATCTATCGCAAAGCTGTACACTCATGAGAGTGTCCCCTGGCCCTTAGGCAGAATGCATTTATTGCTTGTTCTCAAAAAAATATTTGAGGGGTCTTACAAAAATGATATAAGATTTTTAAAAAAATTAGATTAAGTATTGCATACCCAAATGGAAAAACTATGAATCTTGACCCCTACTTTACACAATTTAATTTATTACACAAAAAAATAATCTAAGAGGGATCACAGACCAAAATATAAAATGAAAACTATAAAGCTTCTGGGAGAACCTAGAGGGGAATCTTTAGAACTTGGGATAAGCGAAGGTTTCTTAGGATACAAAAAACAATAATCACTTAAAAATGTATAAATTATGTTATACAAAAATTTAAAACTTTTGCTCATAAAAAGGCAGTATTAATGAAACACAGAAGCATTCCACAGACCGATATAAAATATTGTTAAACATATATCTGACAAAGAACTAGCATCTAGATTATGTAAAGAACTCGTATACCTCAAAAATAAAAAAACAACTCAATTTGAATTGACATAGACACTTCACAAAGGAAGATACATAAATGGCTCATAATCCGTTTAGAAAATGCTCAATATCATTAATCATCAGGGAAATGCAATGAGATACTACTACCCTCACGAATGGCTAAAGCTTATAAAAGACCGACAGCACTAAATGATGGGAGACCATGGAACACAAACGTGCACCGCTAGTGATACAATCACTTCGGGAAAAGGTCTCGTGAAACTAAGCATGTGTCTGCCCTGCAGCCCGGCAACCTCCCAGGTGTGAAGCCAAGAGCTCTGACAGCATTCCCATAAGGAGACTTGTACGAAACGTCCACAGCGGCTTTAACTGCTAAATGAATGGAGGTGCAGCTATAAAACGGAATCCTGTCCAGCAATGTAAAGAACAAATTCTGAAACACAAAACAGTGTGGACGGACCTTTAAAACATTACGCCGAGTGAAGGATGACTTATGTAAGAGTACATACTGTGTGATTCCATTTCTACGAAGTTCTAGAACAGGCAAAACTAATTATGGTTGGAGAGAAAAATAACCGAACAGTAGTTGTTGCCTGGGAGGGTGTGGGATGCAAGGAGCATCATGAAGGAACGGGCCGGACCTATGGGAATATTCTGTGGCTGGCTCGACAAGGATTCGTGTTACACAAACGTATCCATTTGCCAAAGATCATTGAATGGTACACTTGAGGTGTGTGCACTTTGTTGTATGTCAGTTTATCTCACTAAAAAATAAAAAGGAACTACAACCAAATATTGAACTTTAGTTAATGATATGCACACTCAAACACATAGGGGTGAAGCGTATAGATGTTTGCAATTTACTTTGAAATATATCAAAAATAATTGAAAAAAGGGATAGATATCTAATAAAGCAAGTATAGGAAAAGGTTAATTGTGGACTCTAGATGGTGGGTATATGAGGGTTAACTATAAAATTCTGTCATCTTTTCTGGATATTTGAAAATTTTTATAATGAAATGTTGGAAAAAAATGTTAGGATTTAAGAAAAGGGAAAAGTGAAGGTCAGACAAAACGGGTCAAACTGAAGTTGGTACATGATAAAGAACTTCAGATCTGGAGTTGAGTTCCCTAAGAGGCAAAGCAAGAGAGGGGGCTGGGGCGAGGAGGCGAGGGTGGAGAGAGAGAGAGAGAGAGGATTTCTCAGTTAATGATTACCAACGCCTGTATAAGTAAAAATAATTGTTCTAGTAAAGCACCACTTTTCCTGATACTGACAAGTTTTCACGGAGAGGGCATTGTGCAATGGATTCTATTAAGAGTTAGGGAAAGGAATTGGCACAGAGAATTTACCTCTTAATAAGTAAGAAACTCACTTATCTCTCTTATAACAGTCTACAGGTAGTTCTCTGGGACTAGTATGGTGGATCTCTTCAAGGGAAAATAGAGTTTGATTGAGCTTTAAAATTCTACAACATAGAAAACGGCTGCAATGATTTGATTTTATTCAGAAAAAAAAATGTATCCAAAGATAGAAAGATCCTTGAAAACCTCTAAGAAATACTGTATTACTTGTCTTACTGATCTATCCAATGTATCTTGCTAAATCCATTCCTCTCTGAACGGGTACAGAAATGGTGATAATAGCATTCTTATATCACATTTCAACAATTCAAAGATGCATAATTTTTTCCCACATTTTGACACCGCTGAAATCAGAATGGGCCTTACAATTAATGGCATGTCATAATTGGTGGAATTTTTCTTTCTCAATGGGACATAAGATAATAGTGTTTCTTAAAATCAGTGGCACGTTAGATTTAATAAAACACAATATCTACTGCTTCATGGTTCAAAGTAGTTTCATCTTACTTGAACCTCACAATACCATATTTGGGTGAGATGGGTAGTTATTCCTATTCCAAATATAGAAATTGAAATTCAGAAAGTTTAAATGACCTCTCCAAGGTCCTTAGCAAGACTATGATGAAGCCATAATTCTAATTTGAGCTCTCGAAATCTGAAATATCCTGTTTTCTACCAATGTCACACAAAAAATTTAGAGAATGAAATCTCCATGGAGACAGGGCTGTTGTTCTATTCACTACTATAGCACCAGAGTATAGAACTTTGCTTGTCACATAGCAAAGTATTTAATAAATATTTATCGAATGAATATTACAGAAGGGAATAAAAGGTAACGAGGGAAAAGCCCGTGAGCTGTAGTAGGCTAGGAAGTTTATACAGAAGGTGACTACCCTGCCATCATTTCTATGCTTTGATGAACTTCTCATTAATCACTCAAATAGCACCTACCCCATGATGCCTTCCTCAGGCTGAACTAGATATATTTGCTCCCTAATGACTTGACAGGCAACGTAGTATAGTGCAAAGTGTACTGAGTTATACACGAGGAGACCTGGGTTTAAGTGCCTTCTCATTTTAACCACCTGTTAGCATGCAATCTTAGCAGAAATTACTTAACTTTCCTGAACTTCAGTTTTCTTACCTTCAAAATGGAGAATAATAAAACCTACCGGATTATATCACTGTGAGGTCTATATGAGACCAGATATGTAAATGTACCTTATACATAATAGGAGCTCGATGATATTAATTCTTTTCTTTCCTATACCACGCCCCACTTCAACTTGGTTTCATTTTTCGCAATTAACATCTTTCTCTAAAAGAACCCCATTTGGTTCATATCCACCGCTACAGGACCCAGGAGAGCGTCAGACACATGCTAAATGCCCTCAAATATTTTCAGAGCTCGTTCATGCCCTTACTTAATTCATAAATATTTATCGTATGCTTGTTACGTGCCAGGCTCTTTTCTAGTTGCTGAGGGTACGATAGTGAACAACGCTAACAAAAATCCCTGCCCCCGTGGAGGCAGATGGACAACACATGAATAAATAAGGTGCAGCTATAAGGGCTATGGAGACAAATAAAGCAGGGAACAGGGACAGGAAGTGGCGGACAGCCAGGGGTGACTTGTTGTAATATCAGTTTTAGTGTTAAAGAAAAGCCTTACTCATGTGGTGACTTTTGAGAAGACCTCAAGGAAATGAGGGGAAAGCCACCCAGATATCTGAGTTAAATTTAAACAGCAATAGACATCTTTGTAGAAACAATAAATAGAAAAACAGTAGACAGAACATTCCAGAATGCGGAACATGTGGCCAAAAACCTAATAGAATGAAGTAGAAAGTTTGCTTGGGCAATATTAACTGGACTGGCCTAACTGGAGTAACAGGACCTAGAATGTCAGGAAAAGAATTTGTATTTTATGTTGCTGACAATGGTGAACCACCAAAGGCTTTTGAGCAAGAGTGTGTGAGAGGAGCTGACAATGGTGAACCACCAAAGGCTTTTGAGCAAGAGTGTGTGAGAGGATCAGAACAGCATTACAGGAAGCTTATCCGGTAGAGCCCCCCATGCAAGAAGTGTTCAAGGGAAAGCACAGCGCTTCCATCGTGGACATCTTGAGTTTGACATCACAGTGAGTTTTCACACACACACAAAATATGCTTACCAAACAGTTGGAAACAATGGCCTAGAGTTGAGAGATAGGTGTGGGCTTGAGATTTGAGGAGTGTATCCCATCTAAATCCTGACAGCTGATTGTAATCATCTTCTAAGAATCGCAGACTCTGTAGTAACAAACAGATCTTGTTAGAATTTCACTCCTGGCCTGAAAACTGGTAGAACATTCCTCTTTGGAATTTCCAAGCTGAGGCCAAGACGAGACAATCAAAGTCGGCAGGAAGGAGAATGATGCACAGGACCAGACAGGGAGACACGCCAGCAAGTTAAGTAGGAAAGACACCCCAAAAGGTGGGTCACGACGTGCCTTGGGAAGCTCAGACTCTCAAGAAATCTGGAAGAACATGTATCACGCCAGATGCTTCAGCCTTATGGGAGGGCTTTGGTTTAAACATGTGCCATGTGAAATGATTTAGAACCCCCTCAAAAAGCAACATGCCAGCGATTCATCCTGTCTGAAAAACCATACGGTCCCTCACATTTGACTTTTCAATTAACAATGGTTGGAGACAACAAAAGAGACCTCTTTCCCATTTGGAATGATTTCTTACTCGCCCTTCAACAAACAGGAAGGAGGTCTGTGAAAACTGAAGGTTGGGTTTGTAAACTACAGGGAGAAAAGTTGCAGGAGGCAGTTGTAGCTTTATATAAGATTCTTGAGTCCTACTGATGTGCTTGTAGCTTTGTGGCAATGGAAATCTACCACTAAGAAAAAAATGTTATTGAAATAAAAATGGTTCTCAATGACAATAGCAAAGGCCTGCCATTTTGCCTGGAATCCTGCTGAAATGCATTATGTGCCTATAATTAGCCATCGGCTCTTGAGAAGGAAAGAGACCAGAAAGATGCAAAAGAGAGGATCCCCTTTCCTTGAAATGTATTATCTTAGCCCAGTAACCTTTAAATATATTGCTTACATAACCCCCAAAAGAATTTTTTTAAAGTCTGTAACTTCTCACATATTTTATGTTGTCTTCTAAAATTTTTCATTGTAAGATGATGAATTATAATTGGATGAATACTTCAAGACACTGATAAAATAAGTTTTAACCTCCCAATGAATAAAATATCCAAATTTTAAAGAAATCATGTAAAAATTTTATAGTTTCATCCAATGTTTCTCAAAAAATGGGCTTGTCTTAAAAAGACATTTCACTTAAGAGATTCGGCATCACTAACATAGTATTCAGCTGTCCCAAATCCAGAGCTTCCACATGAAGGCAAATTATTCCCCTTCTAATGCCAAACTTCACTGTTAACATAAATAGGTGTAAGACAGGCAAAGAAAGGGAATCCCATACATCTAAGGAAACTTGATTAATAATAAATAAAGGTGTCTTTACCATGTCAATATTTCTTTTTTGTTTTCTACTTCCATATGCATCTGTAAAAATAAGAATGTTTTCCTATACAACTAAAATAGCACTGTCACACCTAACAAAAGTATCTAGTCCATATTGAAATTTTTCACAGATCCCTCAAATGCCCTTTAAAGCTGGTTTATCCAATCTGGGATCCAATCCTGGGCCGTATATTACATTTGGTTGTTAAATCCCTTCAATGTCATTTAATCTAGAATACGAACTCTTAATAGGACTAATATGGTCCCTAAGAGAGTGAAAATTGGTTACTGGGGGATGAAAAAAATCTTACTCTTTTTATGTACCAAGCACAGATATACATATTGTAAATATATAGATACACGATGTAGATGAATAAGGGGTTCTCGTAATGAATCTAACCAAAAGCAACCTCACAGGGTGATCTGTCATCAATTCCTAACCAGGCAGGTCATGCTGGGTAGTCATGTCCAGGCCTATAACTTTTGAGTAAAAGGTTATCTTTGTCTTGAGCCAGCCCTGTCCATTGTTTCTCTGTGCATCTAGATCAACACACCTGGGAAATGCCTCTTTTTCAGACCCCTCGGAAGTGGAACCACGCTCAGGAGAGCACAGAACCTTAACTATCCTCTAATCCAGTCCCTGCCTTCCTTTCTCCCACCTTCCTGGAGTCTTCCTCACATTCCCTCCTTAATTCCAAATGCATAAAAGAACTTGTAAAACTGTCATTCTCTTAAGTATTTGAGATCTTGCTTCCCAGCCTGTTGTCAGTTGGGCTCAAATAAACTCTTATAGAAATTCTCTACAGGTTTGGACATTTCATACGTCGACAACAGTGTAACTCTGATATTAAACTTTCACAGTGAGGACACAATTGGGGGTGGGGAGGATGTCTAAACATGCTCCTGGGGTGGGAGTCTGGGCAATAGCGAAAGGAAAGGATGAGAAATCCTGATCTAGAACAATGCCTCTTTCGTGACACTGATGGACTGATGAGGCCACCAAACCAGTAGTATTTCAGTGTGTTCCCTTGTTCACAGGGGACATTTTCGTAGCACTATAATACTCTATTGGATGACTTGAGTTGAGTGAGGTGGCAGACATGGAAATGTGATGCTCAACTATTCCCTTTAAGGAAGGCCTCACCACCCGGCTGGGAGAAACGTGGCTGGCTGAGATTCATCTGGGTCTCCCTCAGCTTTCCACATAGGTTACGCTCCTCTTGGGACAACCCCAGCCGATGACTGAGCAAGGCTGGTGTACGAGGGCCTGACCGTTTCCACCCAACTCAAGAACTCTAAGGGGCGATCTTGGCTCTGGAGCGCCCACACTGATCTAACAGAGACATCGTGGGATAACATCTACATTACGATAGCATACACAAAGCCTAAGTGCAATGCCCGCATACAGTAAGTGCTTAATAAATGGCAGCTATCATTTCAAAGATGTCTTATAGCTTCCAAATGAATAAAAGCATGTTGCGATCTGCATCTTAGATCTGCTCAATCTTTAAGGATCACACAAGCAAAAAACTGCTTAAGCCAGGGTTAGAGCTCACAGAACCATCAGTTTATGTCCCCTAAAACCGGAGTTCTCCATGTCCTTGAGATGCAAGAGTAGGAGGGAAAAACCAGATCGTCCCAATCGGTTCACTTGCTATTGACAAATGCCATCACTAGCTGAAGGCGAAGGCGGCAGTCAATAGGAAACTATGCTCCATGTCTCCACTGCAATTCAATACTTCCTGAAGGCAAATGCATCCTTTATGCCTCAGAGAGTTAGAATCAATCTGGGAACCATGGAGGCAAATAACACTGTGAAGGACGGAAGAAAGTCATTCCCGTCCTATCATAATTGATTCTCTCCACCTCCCTGCTCTCTTACACCAATATATAATTTAAAGGTCACAAACAAACTTTGTCAGAATGCACTAGGTTCTGAATTAGTCAAGACTCTGCGGTTGTAGGAAATAAAAACTCAAGTCAAACCAGCTATAAACAAACAAATGAACAGATAAACAAGTAAATAAACAAGGATGAAAGAAAGAAGGAAGGATGGAAGAAAGGAGTAAGGTTCATGTTTATTGGTTTATTGTTTATTTGGTTCATGCGGTGGGAAGTCCAGGAGGAGTAGACCTCAGGGGAATGCAGAGACTTAGCGACACAGTCAGCTCGCTCTCTCTCTCTATTTCTATTTCTATCTGTATCTCTTTATCTATCTCTATCTCTGCTCTGGTTACATTCTCTTCTACGCCAATAGGCTTTTCACAAATATGAACATGAATAGCAACTAATTATTGAAATAATATAAAATCTTAATGTAACCAGAGCAGAGATAGAAATAGATAAAGAGAAGAGGAGCATAGTTCAGAAATTTCTGGTTATATCATCTCAGTCGAATGACATCACCTTCCTTCTCCCAAAGTCTTTTCCCAGGGAAAGACTCTGATTAGCTCAGCTTGATGCATAAACACATTTCTAGCTAATCACCGAGGCTCAGATGGAGATTAAGGTTGGCTGAGTCTGGATCTCATGCTCACCCCTGTAGACTGAAGACTAGTCAGCAGCGCATTAAACCTACAAGGAGCAAAGGCGGATCATTTCTCCCAGATGAAATAAGGTGTGCCAGAAGAAGATGAGAAGGAGATGCTGAACAGACACAAGCGATAGGCATCCTTTACAGATCCTTTATGTCTCAAGTTCTTGTTTTGTTTTCTAACAAATATCTCTGAAAACAGAGAAGATTTTTGCAGTTTCAAAGGAAAAACTATGTTGACAGAAAAAAAAAAGAAAATGTGCAGAAGAGAGGAGCTGGGTGAATAAGGCTATGATCAAAACTTTAAGTGCATCATTTCTTTGTGATGTCATATATTTAATCTCAGGGAGTATGACACTCATATCTACTTCTACCAGCCTTTAATCCCAGACTCTAACCCTTTGGGGATAAGAGCGATACCCATCTTACAGGGCTTCTGTGAGCATTATATGAACTAACGCAAGTGAAACACATAGCAAAAAGCCTAACGTACAGAAAGCTATTTTTATAAATAAAAATATAATTTAGGTATATTTATGTAGCACCCATATCCCCAATACACACTGAGGGCTCTTTGCTGCAAATACCTACAACATCGCTTAGGGTTCTTTTTCTAGACCAGCGAGACCCATTCAGAGAGTTAATGCCCACACCCAATCAACTCTCGACTGACTCCCCCTGCAGTCCGTGGGATAATCCTGAGCTGCCCACATGACTGCATTCCGATTGACGCATCCGAGACCGTGTCCTTTTTGGGGCTTCCTTCCTTTCCTGACTACTCCCAACTCCCCTACTAGTGTTTCCTTGGAATCATCTCCTAAATAAACCTCCTGCATTTGAATCCTTGGTTCAGGATCTTCCTCCAAGGGATTTAAAACGAGCACAATGAATTTGTAGACAAAATTTCTGAAAGAAAAGGTACTGGAATGTTCACCATCATGATTCTATGACTAGCAGGATTGTAAATGATTTTCCTTTTTATGATCTCTATTTAAAACATTTTTCACAAATATGAACATGAATAGCAACGAATTATTGAAATAATATAAAATCTTAAACCTAATTTTTAGTCTCTGTAGCACCTGACCGCCTTTTTCTTCTCCCTACTTCTAATTTTATGTACCTGATAAGTCTTCTTACTTTTGCCTCCACTAAGTCCATTCCTGTCTCCACGCCTTTACTCATATTTATCTAGCACTTTCTATTAACCTGACCTCTCCCACAAGGCCTCCCCCGATTCACCCTAGCCCATAATGCCATTTTATGTTCATTTCTTCTGTGTATCATTTCACCGACTATCAATTCTTCCCATACCTACATCATTTTAAAGAGAAACATGTAAAATACTACTTTGCTATGGGTCTCTCAACTTCCTAGAAGATCTGGATCAGCAGTAGAACTACTTTCAACACAAATGTGATGTTAGACCCATTCGAGACAAAATCCCACCTCCAGAAAACATGACGGACGATATCTGAGCTGCATCTGCTGTTTCAGCCGTTAACAAAGAGTCTTTTAAAAAGGACAGCAGCAATTGGGGAAAGAGAAGGAAAGAAACAGAAGCCGGCTCTGATGCACCCGTTCCATCATCCCTCAATGATCTTTTCATGAGGACACATAGCCGATAAGGAGAGAAGGACAGACAAAAAGCATTCTTGGCTTAGGCATGAAATAGCAGCTCCCCCTCGGTGTCTGATTCAGTTACTCAGAATGGTTTTCTTATGGCTGTGCCTCTGGTGAATTATGAGTCTCTCTCTCTCTCTTTCTCTTCCCCCAGGCTTCATACTAAAGACGAGACGCAGCTGCCAGGGCCTCCCGAGAGTTCCCAGCAGTCCACTATGGTGAAATAAAATACCATGTTATGCTGGAAAATTAGCCGGTCTTTTCTTCGCACGGGCTGTGCTATTTCACAGTTGGGATAAGGGTCCCAGGCCTGAACACTCACTGCTTCTCTTGAGACGTGCAGCGCGATCTTCCAGACAGTCTCAATCGTTTTTGTGTTCCTGCTTCCCAGCCTACTGCGATAATTATCTTCTAAAGCGATTATAGACGTTTGTATAAGACACGTACACTCCACCTTCTTGAAATACTGATCTGAAGGAGGGCATTTGCTCACCATTAGAGCAACTATTTTACTTCCGAGGAGAGAGGTTCTGTGGCCCCGATGCCACAGATGATTTAGGACTTCGACAGGCTTGTGATCTTCCCTATTTGCATCTTCCATGTCATTACTACCAGAAGGATTGAATTATATAAATGGGCTGAGGTTTATACATAATGATTGGTTGAACTGCTTATAATGTTGCAATCTCAGCTTTATCTGCCTCAGAAGAAAAGGGAGCCAGCTAAAATAGGTCTGTAACCCAGCACGGAGATTTGGAGTGAAGTATCAAATTGGAAACTATCTCTAGTTAAGCAATTTAAACCCTATTAGAGACTGAGGCTGAAAGTAAACTTGATGCTTCAACCTAAAATCCTGATTTCAATCTTTAAATAATAGGATAAGCTTCAAATCCCAGCAAAGGCTTGGGTGAACGGTTAGCAGAGGAAATGGAGCAATGTGAAAAATGACCAGTTCTTCTTGCCGAGGACAGTAGCTCACCAAATGTTAACAGACAGCCCTCTCTACACATTCCTTTATCCCTCTCCTGTTTCACCCTATTAGCCAGCAAATAGGATAAATGAAGATCCCCCCCACACACATACACACACACGCTTCAAGTATTTAGAAATCCTTACTAGATCCAAATCATCAGATGCTAAAAATCTAATTTCTTTCTAACCTCTCCGTGGGGTATACATGGGAGACTTGACCAGGATCTATTTAGAGATACAAATGTTCATTGATAGATGCAGTCAGACAAACAGGTCCCTTTGGGAGTACACAAATAAAAATTGAAAGTAGTTCAATTTACCAACTGAGGGGCAAAGGTGGAGTCTTAATTCTTTTTTTACATTTTTTATAAGAGGCACTCAATATATAGAGTTGGGTTGAATTATTAAATTGAAAACATTCACGCCCACTTTTGAAGAACATAATTGGAAAGGACGTTATCAAGTGCAATGGCTGTGTTAACTATACCTTGACCCGCTTCTCTGCTTTTCATTTGCGAAGTTAAAATGCTCTCCAGGAATAACTCGTTAATTTTCACAAGTTGTCGTAATTCCCGAAGGACGGGCAGCAAAGATCGCCATCGATCCATCGCAGAGATTTCAGAAGGAAAGTGCAAAGCGCAGCCCAGTGAGTGGGAGTCAGGGCAGAACGATGTGAAACAGAGGACAGCGGACAGCGGGAGCAGAGACGCAGCCCGGAATGGACTGCGCAGACCCTCGTCTATCTCCCTGCCCCTCTGGCTGTGTTACGACTCAGGAAGCCCTGGCATTGCACTCATACAACAGGAGTAACCTCCCCTGCCCGTCAGAGGGGCAGAGCAAGGAGGCAGTCCCCGGACTCGGTTAGCGCGGGGACTCTCTTTAGTTCCCCACCGTGTGCTCACCTCTACCCCGCACCCCCTGTGCTCACCTGACTCGGCATTTGGCTCCGCCCTAGTGGACTCCTGTTGAATGAAAGAATGCGTTTGTGACGACATGGATGGATCTAGAGGGGTATCATTCTAAGTGAAATAAATCAGACAGAAAAAGACAAATACCGGATGATTTCACTTATATGTGGAATCTAAAAAACAAAATAAATGAACAAATAAGAAAGAAATAAGTTTATGGACACAGAGAACAAATTGATGGTGGCCAAATGGGTAGGGGGTTGGGAGTGTGTGTGAAAAAGGTGAAGGGATTAAGAAGTACAAATCGGCGGTTACAAAATAGTCAGAAGAACTAAAGTACAGCATAGGGAATCCAGTCGATCATATTGTAATAACTATGCATAGCGCATGGGTACTAGATTTATAGGGGTGATCACTTTGTAAGTTATGTAAATGTCTAACCACTATCCTGTACACTTGAAACTAATATAATATTGAATGTCAACTAGAACTGAAAAATAAAAAAAAAATTTAAGAAAAAAATGAATGAATGAATGAATGAATGAATGCCTTGTTGGTATTTGAACCATTAAGTCAATATTTCTTAAGGTGGTATAATCAGCCCTTAAGAAAAAAGGTGCCTAGCATCCCTTATCTGCAATGTTCCTGCAAAATACAGCAATAGGAATCTCTCCAGATTGACAAAACCATATGCATTCAGTTACAGTGATGCCTTTTTCTAATAAAAACCAATACCTAAGTAAATAAATAAACATTAATACCACATATGAAGAAGGATCTTCGATATGAAGTAAGAAAGTTATAACACAGTACGTTCACTCGGCTTCATGCTTTTAAATGCATTATCTCATTAGATCCTCACGAAATGCTTTGAGGTCAATGTTCTTTTTGTTCTTTAATATAGATAAGGAAATTGAGACTTTAAAAAGTTAAGTAATTTGCCCGGAATCACACGGCTTGAAAATGAGGATTTGAGACCAAGTCTGTTGGAAACCAGCCCCTGGTGTCAGATTGCCTCTCCCGGGTGCTTGCTCCAATTCTGGCTCCTTGACTCGTCTCTCTTCCTTTTCCTTCTCTTGTCTCTCAATTTCTCATCTCTCTGTTTCTTTCCTCTCTTTCCATCACCCACCTCCTACCGCACAGCTTATCTATGCATAGCTCTCCTCATATTCTCCAAGGGTTCATGATTTAGAAAAGTTTCATTGCCAGAGAGACTTGCCAGCTCCAGATTCAAAGGCCGAGCAAGGTGTCTGATAGTCCGGCCACCAGGCCACTGCCTAAGGTCACCACGCAGCTACCGAGCACATCTCTCAGCACAGACTCACAGACTCTGCCTGGGCTGGGGCTGTCCATGCATTTGGTCACTTGGATTCTGAAACGGCAATTAATAATTTTAGAAGCAGTGTTTAGAAATGGTTGCTGCTTAGATTTTGTGGACTAGTGTGTATAAACATGCGCTATCAGTATAAATAATTTACATGAGAGATTCCCTTGGGTTCTTCTGTAGAAACACTCTTCATGCGCCAGAGAATGTGGCTCCAAAGATCACCCGAGGAGCAGCTGCTCTTCCTCCTTTGGGTCGACACGTAGGTACAAACCTATGTCAGCTGACATTTTGAGTAACGATTGCACAGAACACATGCTGAGTGGTTTACACACATTATCTTCTTATCTAAGGCTTGTAGGGGTTAAACAATAGCCCAGTTGTCACGTACTAGTTCATGGAAGAGCCAGCTCTCCAATACGATGGGCCTCATGTCAGGGCCTAAGCCCTCCACCCTTCTGCTCTCAGTGACAAGCACTTGGCCATCCCTGTGAAAGACAAAAATAAAAACAGTCCAACAAGGACCTTGGAATTCAGTAGCAAAGATTTTTAAAAAGTTCATAAATATAATTAAAAAGGGCAGAATGCAACCTAACATTACCCTCTCGTTCCAACAGATAAGGAGTAGTAATAATTTCTTAAAAAGAGTAAACCTTTAATTTATGTGTGATGCTTTCAAAAAGAACCAGGAGAAAAGCGGAAACCACAGCACATACTCTGAGACGGGCAGCCGTCCAAACATCACAATTACTTCTGTGGAAAAGCAGAGCTAAGACCGAGAGGGGAAAAGTCCAGGAAGTCAGTGGCCGGGTGGGTTTAAAACTCGTTATGTGCATCTGGAGATAAAGGAGTCAGAAGGGCCAAGGAAAGATTAATGACCCAATGGCAGTCAGGCCCTGGTACTGGAGGGACGGCTGCTGCCATCGGAATAGCCCAGGAACTGAGAATTCAAAAATTCACCACTGACACCGGAGGGCCAAAGGCTGAGACTCCCTTGGTTTATTTAGTTTCGCTATAAATCATTTACTTCATAAACTGCCATTCTTAGGACAGTACATGCTGTAGTAATTTATGACCATTATGAGGTTGAGAGAGAAAACACAAAGTTTGTATACAAAAGAAAAAAATCTCCCAAGTTGTTTTCTTTAGATAAATGATCACACGTGGCAAATCGAAGCCAAGAGTCACTTTGGAAAGTTTGTCTAAACCCCAACCGTTTTTAAATGACTCCACAACCTAGTCAAATAGCCAATGGTGTGGCCTCCACCAAAATTCTAGATTTCGTAAATGTCTATCCGTTTCGCCTTTAAAAAGTATCAAAAATTTTAGAAAAATGCGGAGCTACGGAGTTCAGTAGCTTGGCGGGACAGTGGTAAGAACTTGACCCTCTTTGATACGTGCTCATCAAAGACGCTGGTTTTTCAATATGAGGACATTTATTCTGCTAATAAAACTTCTGCTTGCAATCATATCTCTTAGTTGAGGCGCTGCGTGGAATGGGGGAAAAAGCTATAATGCGACTATTTCTCGGGAAAAGAAATTTGTTTGTACTACCTTTGGCCCTTAAGGGTTATTTGATTGCATTTATCTTTCTCCAAAAAATCTTGCCAGAACTTGCAAAGTTCTAAGAAAAATTGGTATGGAGCAGTCAGGCAATGGCAAGTACTAGCGGGGGAAAACAGCGAGTCCTGACTTTGAAAAGTATTTACATACATTCCAGTGCATTCCATAATGCATAAAGAATAAACTTAGCGAGGAGACGCATTCCATGCCCCAAACTGAATCTCTGAAACGGGGATCTGAGTGAAAGAGACACTTGATGTTACTACTCCATGTAGAGAAACAAAGCAGATATTGTAGGCCCGGATGAAGTGTTCGTGGATGATTCGTGAGAGAGAAGGGCAAACACACACCATGTAGATACTTCTCGTAAGGACATGCTTTGCGATGCGAGCATTTTTGAGCTTGCAATGGAATTTTAAAGCCATCCAGAAATAACAGATGTTTGAACCCGAATGATCCAACTTTTGATGCCAAAATTAGTGCTCTAAAGAGGAACTTTAGAGTTGTAACATATGAAGAACTTCAGTAACTCTTCTCCAGGCAAAGAGTTGAAAGAGATTTATTCTGTGGCTTGCTGACCTACCCTTTTATCTGTGTCCATTTATATTCTAAGCGATAAAAATTTCTGTCAAATGGAAATATTAATAACTGAAATGCAAGTCTCTTTTCTATGTCTGACTTCAATCTCCTTTCCCTCCCCTTTGAGCACTCTATCTCTAAATTGAATTATGAAACCAGGAGGAAGACCCTTTGGACATGATTTATCCCCAAATTCTTACATATGAAAACTAATAACAGGTTATGGTTGAACCTACACAGCACAGAATTATCTAGCTAATTTAATAGTTATCAGTAGTGAGACAGATACTTCAAGCAAGTATACCAAAACCAGCCAACACACATTCCCACCAACAATAAATAGGCAAATTCGACTTTGCAGCTACTTTTCTTCCAAATGAAATAGGTAACCGATAGATGTCAAATCTTGGCTTTACTTGGTTTAAAGGACATATCAAGGCTGCTGCTTCACTTAAAACAAGGTTGTCTTTTTTCTTTTTCATTAGCTTGTCAGATTAACTTCCCATGCCCCAGCTCATCCCTATCTCTCAGTTAAACAAATGAATGAAACTTAGACAAGGAAGCACTTTATTTAGTTTTCAAAGAAACATTTTATACATCTCCTTTACCAAATAAACTTCCCAGCAAGGTAGCAAGGTTTATTGGATGTTAGCATAGCAACGTTTCTTATTTCAGCTCAAAAACACTGGAAAATAGCGCCTGTGAGGAGCAAGTGGCAGTATGGTCATGGTTTTAAAAGGGAGCCAGGAACTCAAACTGTAGCTGTATTTTAAAAATAGCATAGCAGCTATGATTATAATTTAGCTCCACAGCACGTAAGCGTGGTATGAACAGGAAATGGGAGTACATCTTCTGAGCCTGATAAGATTCTCTAATGTAAGACATATGCTCCAATTCTTGGCTGGAGAGCTTGGCCTAGCCAGAAAGAAGAAAAGCATATATGTTTATCTTTAACCCAAAGATCAAACTATCAGTCTTTGAAGAAATTGAATGCTAAAGTCGAGAAATGTGCAGCATAGATACAAACAAGGAAAAACTACTTTTGTTAGAAAAATTTTAATTGGAAGTAACTTCCGGAGGAAAGTGAATTAAGTGAGCTATGCGTCTCAAGCCTGTGCTATCCCAAGGTAGCCTGCATAGGGCACAACTGCTCTCCAGGGAAATCAGTGCTAATCGAGGGGACATTCCTGACAAAAGAATCTCCATCTCTACAAAAGCCCAAAGTCAAATTCACTACAGACCGTATTTTTTTAAGAATACTCTACAGTATCAATAATTATTCATAATTCTACCAATGACAAATAGAAATGTGACCAAATGCCCTTGCGATTACCTTTATTTTCAAGGAAGGAACCGATGGTTTATGTGTTTCCAGATTAGTATTTTAGGAAAAGTATAAGTTAGAGCAACATGGCTCAACAATGGATACGCGACAGTATTGCATCACGTAATTATATAGTCCATGTTAGGGACGATGAAAAGTTTGAAACAGTAATAAGCAAAGTGCTATTGGTGATAAAAGTGATCTAATATAATTGAAAGTCCTTTGTAAAGTTTAAAGAGCACTAAATTGGTGGTAACATTTTTACTTATTAGGTGCCAAGAACTCATCTAAATAAGTTGTTACACATGAAGAAAGTGAGAGGCAGAAAAGTAACTTGCCTAATGTCACACAGCTAGTAAGTGACTGAGCTAGAAATTGAGTATATCTAATCCGATTCTAGAACGTATGCCCTTAATCTTTATGCTGTATTGTATCGTTACTCCCTTCAAATTTAATACCCCTCCATCACTCCATGTTGCAATGTTGTGACCATCTGAGCAATACATACTATCGACCTAGCACTGAGAGGGAAACTATAATTCCAGTAGCAGCCAAATTCTAAGAAAAAAAATTATACCGCCTTCATCTACGTTCAAACTTGTTTTATTTTAAATTTGTTTAAAGATTTATTTTTAAATTAAAATTTTATGTTTCTTAACATTTTTCTATGTTTACTATTTATACTGTAAGATTTTATTTGATTTTATTTAAGTCTTTCTATGATGAAGTGGTTAACTCCAGGGCAGGGGCAAGGAAAGTATAAGGTGAGTCTGGAACAGCTCATGATGCCAAAAAAGTAAGGAAGTGCTTGAAAAACAATGGCAGCATGTCAAAAAGACGTAAAGGCTAACCAGAAAGAGCTCCCAGTGGCCAAAGGTAGAATAATTTGAGCAAGAAACAAATAACAATAGCAAGAAATAAATAACTAATAACAATTGGTTTATAACCCATTGAATAAAATAAATATCAAGGAATCATACTGATATCAACAAATATGTAATTGAATTTTTAAAAAATGGGGAGGAAGAGATGGTCTATCTTACATAAAAATTCTAATTCATAAATGTGAAACAAACGAGGAAATAGAAAACCAAAAACAGACCACAGTAATATTTGTTGTAGGCAAATCTATCAACGGATGCTAAAATCAGTGGAATAGGAACAGGATATTGTCATAATCTCAGTGTCTTCCCCAAATATTTATTAATTATAAAGGTAAAAATAGTAACTTTATAGTGGAGAAACCTGGAAATAGCACCTTAACCAAGTGATGGGAGTTAATATCGCTAGTAATAAGATATCAATACTGTGAACTCCTGCATTATGATGTCCTGAGAAGGACACTTCACTTCCAAGTATTCTGATCAAAATGCATAAACGGAATTTAAACACGAGAAAACAGTGGGTATAGCAAAACTGAAACAAATTCTACAAAAACCTGACTAGTCCTCTTCAAAAGTGTCAAAGTCGTGAGACACAAAGAAAGACCGAAGAACAGTCCACATCGTCAGAGACAAAGAGGACCTGACAATTACATGCGATGCGAGATGCTGGGTTCGGGATCACAGAAGAGGATACTGGGGAGGGAGGGTAATCCAAACAAAACCTTTGTCACACTGGTGTTACCGCCTCAGTTTTGGTCCTTACATATGGTCACACGCGATGTTAATGTTAGGGGAAGCTGCGTTGAGCACTCTCTGTGCTATTTTTGTAATTTTCTATGATTCTAAAATTATTTCACAATAAAAAGTTTAAAACAAACAAACAAAACCAAAAAGCCCTGATCCTGCATTGTTTTAAACAATCGTTTAAACAGTCTATTCTAATATTTCTGCTAACTCAGACATCTGAATATCCATTTCAGGACTTTTGCCTATCTAGTCAACATTTACTGATTTCTCACACTATTTTAGAAGGGAGGAAGGAAATTCAAGCACAATGAAGTAAGTAACTAACTCAAGGTCTCAAAACTAACAGGTGACTGAACTATGATTTGCCCTTAGGCAGTTCGATGCAGTCTGTCTTAACTTCTTCATATAACTCGCTCTGGTACCCAATACCACTATGACCTCTATTATTATTTACTGACTAGCTTCTTTACAGTTGACTCCATTTGTTTTAAAACTAAACAAATAATAAGCTATGTTATAAGGTCCTCAACCTAAGTAAATAAGACAAAGGGATCTTCTGTCTTATCCACTAATGTACCACAAGTTCTTTGAATAGTGCCTGACACCCAGAAAGTACTCAATGAATCTTTATTGAATAAATGAAGGAATGAATTCAAAATTCTACATTGCAATTGTAAATAGAAGGCCAAGCATCATTTGCCAGAAATAGAAAGTAATCTTCAAAATAAATAGAATTAAAATAACACAGTATTGGATTTTGTTAACCAATGTCTCCATAAAAAAATTAATTAATTTAAAAAATAATAAATGAAAATAAAATAATACAATATTATTACATACTGTTGTTTCCTGAATGCTCTGAGGCTCAATATCTTTATATTTTAAAAGTAAAAATATTAGAGATGTAAAAAAGGATATCTATTACAGACAGATTTCTCCTTGATTTAATCAAAAAGAGTCAAAGTGACAGAATAATTTTCCAAGTAAATCAATTTTATTTTGAGTTGTATCAGTATGCTACCTGAAATCATCACACAAATGACTAACGTAAGGCGCCATTCTTGGGGGAATATGGCCTTATTCTAAAGGGACCGACTGAATCAGGGATCATGTAAGATTAAACAGCTTAGTCTCCGTCAATCTTTCTCACTCCTTAAATGTCATCTCTTCCCTGTAATCTCCTCCTTCCTCTTGCTTACCTCTCATTTCTGTCTCTAATCCCCTACAGAATTATTTGTAGACTCTGTAACACTCCCTTGTGCATACCTCTTCAACAGCATTTAAAACATCAATTCATAATTATTTTTTCTAAGCCTCTCTCCTTTACTTAAATTACAATTATGTAGGACATCAGGGAGTGGAGTGCGTCATAGTTTGTTTATACCTCCAGCACTCCTATCAGTATCTTTCAAGATGTTAGGCCCACAATAAATTGTTAAATTAAGGTAATTACAGAAGTTAGAGGAAAAGAAAGAACTGTGTGGGTTTTTTCCCCTTCTTTAAGCCACGATTTTGTCATCACCTGTGTTTGAAAACCTTATTCTTGAGATCATTCATTAGATCTTCTCGAACACACATGACGGCTCTCCAGTAAGAAGAAAAAGAAGACAGCCATCCCTTCCTTCGAAATTTCTCCGAATTAATTTGCTTCCCAGAGTAATTATAATATATCACTCTTCTTTTGCGTAATGAAGGCTAAAGCCTGGATGGATGCCTTCTTTGTAAACATTACTGCCACATTTTTGTGGCTTACTGATAAAGTGGGGATAGTGCTGAGGTCACTTTTCTCTGCCTGGGTGATGATCTCTGCTCTCCACACAAAGAATGATGGACAGATACGGCTCCTAGCTGACAATAGGTTAAAAAGATGCAGGATGGCAAAGAAAACACACTACAGAACAACATTCTTACTAGAAGCCAGAAA
>NW_011888856.1:3303434-3310358 GCF_000151845.1 Pteropus vampyrus
TAAAAATAAAATAATACAGTATTATTACATACCGTTGTTTCCTGAATGCTCTGAGGCTCAATATCTTTATATTTTAAAAGTAAAAATATTAGAGATGTAAAAAAGGATATCTATTACAGACAGATTTCTCCTTGATTTAATCAAAAAGAGTCAAAGTGACAGAATAATTTTCCAAGTAAATCAATTTTATTTTGAGTTGTATCAGTATGCTACCTGAAATCATCACACAAATGACTAACGTAAGGCGCCATTCTTGGGGGAATATGGCCTTATTCTAAAGGGACCGACTGAATCAGGGATCATGTAAGATTAAACAGCTTAGTCTCCGTCAATCTTTCTCACTCCTTAAATGTCATCTCTTCCCTGTAATCTCCTCCCTCCTCTTGCTTACCTCTCATTTCTGTCTCTAATCCCCTACAGAATTATTTGTAGACTCTGTGACACTCCCTTGTGCATACCTCTTCAACAGCGTTTAAAACATCAATTCATAATTATTTTTTCTAAGCCTCTCTCCTTTACTTAAATTACAATTATGTAGGACATCAGGGAGTGGAGCGCGTCATAGTTTGTTTATACCTCCAGCACTCCTATCAGTATCTTACAAGATGTTAGGCCCATAATAAATTGTTAAATTAAGGTAATTACAGAAGTTAGAGGAAAAGAAAGAACTGTGTGGGTTTTTTCCCCTTCTTCAAGCCACGATTTTGTCATCACCTGTGTTTGAAAACCTTATTCTTAGGATCATATATTAGATCTTCTCGAACACACATGAGGGCTCTCCAGTAAGAATTAAAAGAAGACAGCCATCCCTTCCTTCGAAATTTCTCCGAATTAATTTGCTTCCCAGAGTAATTATAATATATCACTCTTCTTTTGCATAATGAAGGCTAAAACCTGGATGGATGCCTTCTTTGTAAACATTACTGCCACATTTTTGTGGCTTGCTGATAAAGTGAGGATAGTGCTGAGGTCACTTTTCTCTACCTGGGTGATGATCTCTGCTCTCCACACAAGGAATGACGGACTGATACAGCTCCTAGCTGACAATAGGTTAAAAAGATGCAGGATGGCAAAGAAAACACACTACAGAACAACATTCTTACTAGAAGCCAGAAATGTAACATTCCTCGGACATCTCTTGAGATGATTAACAGCAGTTTCTTAGGAATATGTAATTATGTCTAGTTAGAAAAACCCTGTTACCTACTATTGCATTTGAGAACAGGATTCAATATATGAGTACAAGATCTAACATGGAGGAGCATGGCAAGCATCCCTGAGATACCGAGCTGAAATAATCTCTACTTTATGAAATTATTATACAGAAATCAATACTTTTATATACATGAAAAATACTTAGGAAATATAATGGAAGAAAACCTATTTATAATAAGCAATAATACATATCAATATTTCATCCTCACTCATAACAAATGTTATTAAAACCACACTGAGATACCAATTTTCTCTATCAGGTAAAAATCCAAAAGTTTTACAACATACTCTGTTGGCGAAGCTGTCAGGAAATGGGCACTCTCGGACATATAGTATAAACGGACATAGTTTTATGGAAGGCAATTTGGCAAAAATGTCAAAATTTAAAAATGCATTTACCCTTTAACCTATCGATGCCACTCCTGGGAATTTATCTTTTATATGGGTAACATGTGAAGTGGCTGAAACATTGAAGAGGCAACATGTGAGTTACACTGTTACTCACTGAACCATTGTTTATAATAGCAAGCGATTAGGAAAAAAATCAAGCATTCATCAAAAAACTTTTTTATACCGAATCTATTTGTACAAAAATAAATTAAATAAATCTCAATTGAAGGACCTTTTGCAAAATACTTGACCAGTACTCCTCCAAACTGTGAAAATAAGTAAAACCAAGGAAAGTCTAAGAAACTGTCGCAGCCAAAAGGAGCCTACAGAGATATGATGACTAAATATAACGTGATCTCCTACGTTAGAAGACAGTAAAACTAAAGAAATCTGGACAAAGGATAGACTTTAGCTAATAATGATGTATTAATATTTGTTCAATAATTTTAACAAGTGTACCATGCTAAAGTAAAATATTAATAGGGGAAAACGGATACATAGGAATTCTCTATACTATATTCACAATTTTTTTTTGTAAATATAAAACTCTTCTTAAGAAATAAAAGTTATAAATTAAAATAAATTATAAGACAGCTATATAATGAAATGATTCTATGCAATGTTCAAGAAAGAATAAGGAGCTTTCTCTGAACTGATAAGAAAAAGATCTGCAAGGGTATTAAGTGAAAAAAACAGTCATATGAGAACTGGTATCTGTCTAAAGAAACCCGCTTGCACACACAAGTACCTAGTTACAGCGGTCATCCGTCAGGGGTAGCGTGGGAAAAACGGGTGATGAAGAACACGGCAGAAAGAAAAACACACACGCACACATGCACAAATGCACGCATATATCAACCATGTAAATGAATGCCTATTTAGTTTTGTTAACTCCTGCCTGTAGGACTCTCTATGAATACGGAACAAGATGGAACCCTGGGTAAAATGTGATTATTGTTGAAAAACAACCCCTTCCCCAAACCATGACTCTTTCTACCCCCTGTATCTCTATGAATTCGTTTAAAAAATAAGTACAAAATGAAAACGGAACTGATTGAAGCCTGCCAAACTTGTATGAACCCAAACTCCTAGACTTTGCCTAAAAGATCATGCTACCCTTCCATGGCATCTTGTTCCTTTTACTGTAAAATGAAAGTAGGCCTAAAGAAAATTTTGTTTTGAAGAATTCTTACTATTGATTGAAAAAGAGATAATTTATAAACAAGAAAAAGAAGGAGTGCAGAATGCAGATCCATAAAAAAGTTTGAAATGAAGAACAAGCTATGGAAGTTTAGCATTTCCAAAAGAGATTAACAACACCGAGTTTTGTTCTGCCTCTAGCAGGATATACCTTCACTGACTATATCAACAGTAGGTATGTACATATAAGAGGGACAGAATAATTTGAAACCGGAATTTATTCATTTTAAAAAAAAAGACCTAGTGATTTAAAGAGTCAGATTCATTCTGCCTTTGTTTCAAGGAACTATTAGAAACACAATTCAGATGAGAAGGCATTTAATTATATGAACTTCACAATGACATCTTCAAATCAGGCCAACCTCTTAACATTTGAGGCAGCCCAAGTCAAAAGTACGTAATGAAGCCAATATGCCACATATCTAAATATTTTGCAGTTGTAAATCAAGCTAACAAATTGTTAAATACTTTAATCCTTCTACCTTAACATCTTCATAACGACCTAAAAGATTAGATTTGAATTTAGATTTCTCAGACTCTTCAGAGTTCCAGACCAGTAAATAGTAGGAAGGAAGAAAGAGGTGGGAAGGAGCCTTGAAAGTTACACGGACCTCGTAAGCTGAGACTTCCTCTATCCAGGTTACCCCAGATGTGGTAGAGGGCACGAGAGCTCTGAGTGCGCCTGTCTTCTTGGCAACACAGACACCTCACCCAGGAGCAGAGCCAAGGGCAGGCGGGAGTAGGACCCTCAAAAGTTTCAAGCCCAGAGTGAGGGACCTTTCTCATATGGTCAAGGGTGAAACTGCTTCAGCTACCTCTTAGCGATCATCAGAGGAAGGAATAGAGAGCTTACATTTTTCTGGATCCTTTGGAATTGCACTTTGAAAGAGAGACTTTTTAAAATGATGATATTGACAAATAGAGAAAAATCAAAAGATGTAATGATTTGTCGTGGGCATTATGCAACATTGGGGTTTTCTGAAATTCGAGGCCATATATAAAATGGAATTGGATGATTTTTATCACTTTTGTGTGTGTGATTTTTACACAGTGTGTAATGGTGGTGGGGACCATGGAGGGGACTTTTACCCTTCAGTTACTACCATTCTTAACTGTTGGGTTTTTTAATTTTTATCATGTATATATACTGCATTTACATTAAAATGACAGAGAGGTAAAGATCTTCTTATAGTCCTTTAAGCAAATATAGGAGTTTAAATGTTGAATTTAATTATCAGGCCTAGGTCTTTTGGTCTCCAGATGAAGCATTGCCAAAACAACATATTAGGTAACATGATAAATACAGAAATTCTATTTTTTCTTAATGGCGATATTCATATTAGAAGCAAGATGTCAGTAGCAAACAGCTTTGCTTGAGTTGCCTGGTTCAGCAGATGTCTTTGTTAGGAATGTGACAATTATCACCATTATTTATTTCACTGAATATCAAGTGGTACAGAGGGAAGCCAAGTCCTCATCAATAGTGCACGTGGTAAATTACATCATACTATCTCCTCACGTGTCTTATTCTTTGTTACTTGTGCTTAAAAATATCACAAAAAGACATATCTGACAGACTTAAAACTGAATGCAGTTCAAAGTTAATATCGACTGTCACACAAAACTATGTAGGATACACAGGAAAAAGAAAAGTGTGTTTTCCAGCCACTTTACTTGCTATATAATATTAGATAACATTTACCGAGTGCTTAGTCTGTACCAGATAATGAGTAAGCAGTTTACATAGGTTCTCTCTTTTAACCGTAACCAGAAACTCCTGATATTCACATATATTCTTTCACCTATACTGTGCCTTCCTCTTAACATGTCATTACTTGTTATATTAGCCAATGACTAGTTTGATAAATATCATGAATTTTTATTCATTGAATAATTCCTACTGTAGAAGTTCTTTTATGAATGGACATTTTCTATTGCAATAAAGAGCAAATCATTAAGGAAAATAACATAAAAATCTTGCTCCTCAAAATAAGCTAAATTTTATTCTTAACTCTATCAATTAGATCAAAGCAAATTTCGATACAGAATTCGACAATTCAATAAACAATAAAGCACCAGCGATGGGAATTTTACATTCATTATTGGGTTGGGTACAAAAATGAATTAGACTGTCTCTGTCTTCTTAGTGTACAGTCTGATGGAGAAGAGGAACAAACAATTGGATGTCAAGACAGATTGTGGTCAACTCTGTGTTCCAGATATCAACCAAGTATTTAAGAATATGCGGAGGCTCTTGTTCTGACTTTGGTGATGGGAAAAGAACATTTTGAAAGCAAATGATTTGGATCAGGCATTGAAGACCTGTTAAACTTGCAAAAGCTGATCTGGAAGGAAGGGCACCTGACAGAGGCAATAGTTTAAAGAAAGGCAACTGAGAACAGGGCCTGTTTGGTAGGACTTGTCACAGACCAGGCTACAAGAGTTGATTGAGTGGGAGATAAGGCTAGAATGATGGATTTGGATCAAATCATGGAGGGTTTTGACTATAGAAGGCAAGGGACAGAAAAGGAAAGTGAGCTCGAAGGAACATGCTCAGATCTGAACCTTTGGAAGATGACTCCAACAGTAATGTTCAGAAAAGTCAATATTTAAGGTATTTGGGAGTGGATATGGGGAAGAGCATTAAATGAAAGTTTTTTAAAATACAAAATCACTTAGATGAATAGCAAGGTTGATTTGCTATTATTCCACTTACTGGAGGAAAAAGAGAGTGAAAACAGATAGGTAGTAGTCAGGGGAAACTTCAAGTTCGAGAGTCTCAGATGTGGAGACGTTGTGGATGATGCGAAGGCTAAACTGTGGCTGCGACTCGCTGGACATGCGGGAGAACGAGATGGAGCCCCAGAAAGCAGGTAAGGACCTGGTTGGCCAGGGAGTGAAAAAGATTATCAATACGGATTTTGAATTCCAAAGAAGAATACACTGGTTACAGCTGTTTGTTTTTTGTATGCCTATAGCACCTGGTCTTCCTAGGTGGTCTCCCATCCAAGTACTAAGCAGGCCCAACTCTGCTTAGCTTCTGAGATCAGATGGGATCAGGCGTATTCAGAGTAGCATGGCCGTAGACTGAGATTTTATGTGAAAAAATTTATATTAATGTGGTATTAAAACATATGAATAGTTAAAAAAAATACTTTAAAGGAAGACATTCAACTTCGTTTGTTCAACAAACATGTTGAGCCAATTGCTTAATGTGAAACTGTGTTCCATAAGCTCAATAAGCACAATGTGGTAGATTCCTCTCAAATAACAGTTTAATTAATACTAATCTTTTACTTCCCACTGTCAGAGGGTAGATTTGCATTTTCTCTTCTTAGCACCTGATGACCTAGGGCTAAAAGTAAAAAATACAAATTGCTTACTTGGAAAAAAAAAATTTATAGGAAAGCTAAACCCAGGAACATCACCTTATGCTTAAAGAAATGGTTGAACCAAGTAAATAAGAGTGGTTCCCCAGAAATTGCTTGTATTCAACATAAAACTACTAATCGCTCCCTAATGTTTTGCTTTAGAGTGTAAATTTTCACACTCACAGACTCTACAAGACATGAACCCAGACGTGCAGCCAATCTGAGTCTCCCTCCGGTTTGTCATAACACTAGCTGGGGGGTGGTGCATCTGGAGCCACTGAATGCACGGACCAGAGCAAACTGGACTCACTGGTCCTTTGTACCCCAGATGGAGACACAGTGACAATTTCCTAAAGTTCTAAAAATAAATAATTTGTTTTTCTAGAGACAAGTACAGTGACTCCATTATATACACTCATCAGGAGATTGTAGAGAGTTTGGGATGTGGTAATCGTCCAACTCAAAGAGGAATTGTTAGTCAGAGGTTGAAAAATATATGTAAATGGGTTCTGGGAGTACATGTTATCTCTAAATCTTCCCAAAGAATGTTGACCTAGTCCTAAAGCATTTATTTACACATTCTTTTCAAACATTTTTTAAAGTAAACTCAGAAGCCCCATTTTGCATCACATAAGTTGGTCCAATGTAGGCAAAATGTTGATTATTGTTGAAGCTTTGTGATAGATATGAAGACTTATTATACTCTTCTCTCTACCATGTATATGTTTAAAATTTTCCATAATAAAAA
>NW_011888856.1:3312463-3321054 GCF_000151845.1 Pteropus vampyrus
CAAGGGTCCTGCTGCTGGGATTCCCCGCAAGTCCGTTCATTTCACTGTACCAGCCTATCCATACCAAGTCCTCATTTGCACAAGAAAAACACATGCGTGTGCTTTTCACAGAGACAGTAATCAGAGGGCACAGTCCACGAAAGCTTCTTTCTTTCGATAACTGAAGTTACACACCCAGACACTGCTGCATTAGCATTCCGAACACAGTACTGCCCTACCCTACAACAAACCGAGTCAACAAGAGCGGCACCCATTCCCGCCCTCGACCATTGTTCAGTGAGAGCTCGAGATCATGGAAGTATCCTCCACTTTTCACAGTTCAAAGCTGCGCTGGCAAAGACTTCTGATTAGTGGCTATGAAATATGTATAGGTAAGTAGGTAGTAGATAGTAGGTAGTAAGTAGGTAGGTAGTTAGGTAGGTAGATAGGTAGACAGACTTAGACTTGGATTTGGAGGTGATAGTTTATTTGCTGAGAGACCTATAAATGTGACTTTAAGATAATAATGTCAAGCTGGATGACAATTTTCTGTATCCTATATACATAACGGAAGAAAGTAACTTTACAAGGCAGCATAATAGAGTTGACCAAAGATGTGGCTTTGCTGCTTGTTAACTGTGCAACTTTTACAAATTACTTTACTTCTCTGAGCCTTGTTTTCTGGCATGATAAAATAAAAATAGTAAAACTTGCCTTGAGAAGCTTTTGTGAAGATTGGGTGTAAATATGTGAAGTGCCTAACGATGCCTCTTGAGACATAGGGGCTCAAAACTTTTGTTGAATGACTAAGTAGTAGATGTTCAATAAAGGTAGTTTTTATTATTTATTACAGTGTTTGTCAAGCTTTATAGGCTTTAAACCTGTCTACCCCATGTTCCTCTGGGAATAATTTAAAAAGTAATGGTTTTCTTTTTAATTTTTAAAACAAACACATCTGTTGCAAAAATTCAAATTACATAAGTATACAAATAAAAAGAGAAAGGCCCTACTACAAAGCCCATACCTTAGACATAACCACTGTTAATAGTTTGATATATATCGTTCCAGACCTTTTTCTAGGCCTATACAAACATAATTTCTAAACACGAGTTTGTGCCATACACAGTGCTCTGTAGCTTAAGATTTTGACACAGCATCTTGGACATCTTTCCAGGCCTAGTATTCTATCTGTATGATCAGACAGTAATTTATGCTATAAATCTATTACCGGACAACTAGGTTATTTACTGTTTTTTGCTTTTTCAACCAGTGCTGCAATGAACATCCTCTTGTAAATATTGTCTTGGCACATATGCTAGTTATTTTTCTAGGATAAATTTTTAGAAGAGGAATAGACAAGTTAAAGGGTACACATAAAAATTAGACTCTGCTAACTTACAGGGAGAGTGTTATAGGCTGAATTGTGTTACCTCAAAATTCATGTTGAAGCCCTAACCCCTAGTACCTCAGAATGGGACTGCATTTAAAGACAGGGCCTTTAAAGGAGGGTGGGGGCGGTGCTTAAGTTAAAATGAGGCCATGGGGGCGGGCCCTAATACAATCTGACTGGTGACCTTATGAGAAGAGGAAATTTGGACAAAGAGACACCAGGGATGTTCACGTAGGGAGGAAAGGCCACGCGAGGACACAGAGAGAAGGCAGTCATCTATCTGCAAGGAGAGAGATTCAGGAGGAACTAAACCAGCTGACACTTTGATCTTGAACTTCTAGCTTCAGAACCATGAGAAAATAAATGTCCGTTGTTTAAGCCACCCAGCCTTTGGCGTTCTGTTTCGGCTGCCCTAGCAAGCTGATGCAGAGGGCTTACCCTCACAGCCTTGGTGGCCCTCCGGTTTTGAGCTGAGGTCCATGCAGCATGAGCAAGCTGTCCGCGCCCCTTGCTCCCTGTTTACTTGAGCTCACGTTCTCTGCCCCTTTCTTCGTTGTCCTCACCCTCCTTCCTCATAGCGGTTTATTTAATAAGAGATGTTTATTGTGAGCACTGGGGAATTTTAAGGATATTTAGATGTTTCTGAATAATTTGTTCTTTGATGTATCTCATTCTGGCATGGCATTTAGATAATGAGAAGAAGTTATTAAGGGATTTTCCCATTGAAATAGCTTCTATTTTCATTATATGAACTTAGAAATTATGAGAAAAAAATCTTTCCCCCAGTTTCACATTTCTTCCACTGATTGATGGGAGTAAGTAGCTTACCTTTGTAGATTATTTTAAATTTATTAGATAAATCTTTAGATTAAGATAATTAAATTACCCTAGATCAACCTAGCAGCTAGCTAGACTTAATGTCCCTCCCCCTTGAGGCTGTGTTTTAACACATTCTCTCTCCTGACCACTCCTTGTCACTCAGCCTTCATTACATCCGATATGTGTGCTTCTGTAAGAAAGAGGTAGGAAGGAAACTTGAAATTACTTGAGGATCCACATTCTGCTACTCAGGCATCCTCAGTAACCTTCACATATTTGACATTCTTTCAATTTCCTGAAGAAGACTGACTCACCCAGAATCACACAGCCACAGAAGCTAAATAATCGGTCTCGAGGTCTCCTAATATTTCTTTCTTCCTTCAGCAATTCCTTTTACTTGCAAAGCAGAAGATTGCTTTGCTAGAGACTGCTGCATGTTGGTGAAAAACGAAGAGAGAGAGTATCCGTCAGAGAAAAGAAGGTTTTACTTTTGCAATCTCTTCCCTCTGTTTCTGTTCCGGAGTCCACTCTGATTGCTTAAGTACCGTAGATGTAGGAAGGATTTTGCTTACTTTTCCCCAACAGGTTAGTATATTTCAGGAAGCTAAGAGTCAGGCCTGCCTCTTATCTAGAACTGATAAGAGGGAGGGAGAAGGGTAGGAAGCAACTAGGCTGAAACAGAAGTGTAGGTAAACCTGTTCTTTCCCTGGTCTTGCCAATGGCAGTATCCGCTGAGCCTTACATTTGACTGTCAAGGTGATGCCAACCCCCATACCTCCAATAAGCACAGAAGCCTCATGGTGATGCTAAAAATACAAAGAAATCTCTGCCATTTGAAATCCGAGGGAAATTGTGTAGGAAAGGGCTTTTTCCTGACTTTTTTCTTAACATGTTTGGATTTGTGTGTGTACTGGACATTGGGGATAAATTAAGGAGCAAATATGAAGATAATATAACAATCTCTTCCTATTTGCAATACTCACGTTCCATGTTTGTTTGTTTGTTTTTTGTCCTTTTTTGATGTTCCTTTTTCTACTCCATTCAGTTTTCTAAACCACAAACACTAAAAGTATATGCAATTATTTCCAAAACGATATCTGAGTGCCTACTATGTGCAAGGCATTATGCTAGGTTAGAACAAGATGAAAAGACAGCTAACATATAATCTATCCTCAGGGTCTGTAGTCTTACAGCAAAGGTAACTTATAGTCATGCTTGCTCACAAATTTTCAAAACAGCTAAATCTTACAAGAAAACACATTTTGTCTAGCGCTCATTGACAGCATCTAGATGTCACCGATGTTTAGCTCACGCCAAAAAGATATTCTGAAATAATAAGCAATTGAATGAACACTTTTATCAGAAGTAAGGATTTCAGAAGAGTTTGCTCACTTATGTGTCATAAATCGTAAAAAGGAAAATTAAACCCATACCATATGTGAACTACAGGGCTATAAAGTAATATCATCTGCACTACATCTGCTTCATTTAAAATCACATTTTAGCATTTATAGTTTTAATAGTTGGTATTGTGGCCTTATATATTATATGACAAAAAGTATTTGAAGATTTTTAATTGGTAGGTGGCTGATTTAGAGTTATAAGGTCTCTTCCAACTCTTAAGATAGTAGATTCTTAAGAATGTAGCCTTTTGGAATAAGAGCTTCGAGGGAAACATCTGTAGTTCAACACTAGTATTTAATACTGTATTCCCACCATTTTGGATAAAGATGGCCATTATTTTGGTTTCATAAAATCTGTTTATCTGGTGGTTGACTGGCAAGTTGTTATCATTTACTGCCAAATTTCTGCAAGCAAATCAAGGGGGAAAAGTATCAACTAAAAACCATAAATAAATCTCAATCACGATTCCTTCCATGAAATGGATCACAATGAACATACACCATTATTTGTTCTTTTATTTTTTTTATCAGGTGCTTAAGTATCTCCCTAAAATAAGGTTCAATAATGTCAAATGATTAGAGAGATAGGAGCCTCACAAAAGAAGGGAGTAATGGCATACTCTTTTATTACTAAGCATTTGTTCTCTACCAGTCAGTCTCCATGATAATCCAAGCAATAGCTTCGCATAAAGCAAGCCCATTAGTCTGGCGCAGGCACTTGCCTCCTCTCTGGACTTCCTGTCTTCCTGGATATGAGGTTCTCTGAGGTGGGCCCTCAGGAAACGCTCACTCAGAGGTCTGCTAGGAAGAGTGATTTGGACTGGGCAGCTTCTAACTGCGTGCTAAATGATAGCCTTGCACTAACCTAACGCGTGTCATCTAAACTTCCTTAAGTTCAATTCAACTCACTTTCAGTAGTCTCTTATATAGCAGGAGGCATTCAATCATTGCCAAAGTCAATATTAAGTCTGGTTGTTGAAGGCAGCTGGTTTCCCATAGAACCATGTGTCTCTATTTCCTATTTCAGTCAGTTTATGATTCAGTGGTACAAAATGCCAAAGGGAGTTGGCAACAACGGGCTTTCCACTTGTAATAGATTTTATGTGCTTTGGAGTTTTCGCCAGTATTGTGCTCAGTGGTATTTACTGTGTAATCAGATTGGTAGCTCTACAACAAGTGGTTGGCAATGAAACCTCAAGGTAAATGGCTTCCTCTCTGCCCTCAGTCCCAGAGGCAACTGTGCTGCCAGCCCATTACCAGGGGCACGGAGTCCTGACAGAAGTGGGGCTCTCATCCACATTATAACTTAGTTTCCATGAGAGTTCTGGAATTTGAAAATTCCTTGAGCTTCCAGCGATAAGCTGAGATAACTCTGGCCTCCTGGGGCAGTCAGGATTCAGATATCCTATTTTTGCTGTGCTTTCTCCCCAACTCACTCCTTGGCTGGTGGGAAAAAGAAAAATCCCTCCTTCGAAGGTAAAGAATTTAAGAATGGGAGCTGTTATTTAAATGGCTATTTTGCTGTTTGTTTAAATCTCTGGCATTCAAGTTGTGTGGTTCTCTCATTTTCTTTTGTTATTGCTACTAAGTATTTTGGCTTCTCTTCCTCTGTGGGGTGAAGTTTGATCTATATAAAGGAAGAGGAAGTGAGGCTTTATTTTTTCTAATTTTTGTTCATTAGTTGTATAACCTTGCAAACGTCACTTGACTTTCTGTACTGTATAGATTCTTAATCTATAAAAGGGCAGGTCAATATTCCCTTTCATTTGCAGAACATTAACACTGTCAATTATTTTAGTTAGATTCTCTGACCTCAACAGAACTTGCCTCCGATAACTATGCTATTTAATTATGAATTCAGCACTGGAATGCACTATTTGTTTTCAAATATTTAAAAGTTAAATACAAAAATATTTAAGCCATACTTACCTTGATTCTCTGTATTTGTATTTCATGACACATAAAAGATGCTGTGGATGGTAGAATATTTCTCTTGAGGAATATCTTGAATTATGAGGTTTCATAGTCTAAATCTGATGTGAACAAAATATACTCCCATATTCACTCATATGAAACTAGTTTGTTTTTTTAATAAGTTATATCGTTCATTTTCATAAGAAAAAAGTTTTATTTAGTTAATGTCTCCTTATTTTCCACATCATTTCTCAATCCTCTACTACCGCTTTTTAACTTTTTGGACATTCGAATTGTTAACAGGGAAATGTTGTGGACTGCCTAATACACTTCATAAAATACACATCTGAAATCTCAGGCTCCACCCCTACTACCCAACCTGATTATGTCTGCTAAGTTTTGACACTGTAGAAAACAGGACAGACTTGTTCTTTGAGAAGTGCCATCTCACTTACATTGTTGTTTCTGAATTGGCTCTCAAAGAAATCCTTAATACCATCCACATGTCCTTCTGCCTGCCCTAAGTGTAAAAAAGTACCTGAAAGTTGTAGAAACCATCTTACCCTTTCGCTTGCAAATGTCTAGCCAATGAGGACAGGATTCAGGACAAGAGAGAAACAAATCTCTTTACCTGAGTTCTTATGTATTGGAAAAGCATGAGGTCTCTGAAACTTGTCTCAGGCTCTTACCAATTCTGATTCCGAGACCTTGAATAAATCACTTCACTTCTCTGAATGTTAGTTTTCTCATTTAAAAGAAAAGGGTAATATCTATTCCACAAAATTGGTATGTGGATTAGACTGATGTGAAATGGGTGGCTATAAACATTCATATATTCAAGTCAACTATCAGATCACAATACATAATCCTGGTTCCACCACCAAAGCTAGAACGTTGATCCTTATCTATCATAGACAATTACCAAAACACTATTTGTATGACGTGCCATAATTTACAAAGCATGTTCATCTTAAGAATACTTTCACTTATGTATATTCAGATATTAAGTGTGGGTATTGTTTTGCCCATTCAGATAGTTATTCTGGGAATTTTGGGGTAAACGCTAAGAAATATGAAGCAGCCATGTGCCAGGTTTTGGCAAAGTGACATTCATTAATTATTTAACACATCAACATTAGCACACATAGGATATGCTAGTACAGCAATTCTCGTATGTTTGGGCTCAGGACCCTTTTACATTCTTACAAATTATTGAGGACTTCAAAGAGTTTTTGTTTATATGGACTATAGCTATTGATACTTACTAGAAATTAAAACCAAGAAAACTTAAAAATATTTATTCATTAAAAATAACAATAAATCCATTACATGTTAATATAAATATTTTTATGAAAAATAATCACATCTTCCAAAAACAAATAGAAATTAGTTTGAAGAGTGCTATTGTTTTACATTTTTTGCAAATCCATTTGATGTCAGGCTTAATATGAGAAAGCTGAATTATTTATCTTTTTGCAATCAATATGTTACAATTATCATACTTGATGTAGTCTCTAGAAAACTCATGAGAGAATGAGGATGCAAAAGGTTAAAAAAAAAATTAGTATTAGAATTAAAATAATTCTGACTTCCTGGGTCCCCTCGCATCTCAGAGAACTCCCACAAAGCTTCCCCACCCATTCCACACATTAACCACTGTGCTGGTGCTTAGTACGCAGTTACAACTCAAGACGTGTTTGCTGAATGAAATAATGAATGCCATACCCTGCGCTAGGCGCTGGGGATACACAGGTGACCAAGACAAGAGTCTCAGCTCTTAAGGAAATTAGACTGCAATGAAAGAGACAAGTATGTGCAAAACTGCGCTATTAGGACCACGGGAGTATAAGATATTATGGGGGATAAGAGGGTACCTCGACCCATCTTGAGAGTCCAAGAAAGGCTTTTAGAGAAAATGATGGCTAAGCTGAGACTTAAAAGAGAAAGCTAGGTAAAAAATGCAAGTGTAAAAAGGAGAGTGAAGGGTCCCAGACAGAAAGAGCAGCAAGGCTTGCTAGAGTTTAGAGAGAGCAAGGCATGGTAGATTGGACAGAATCGAGGAAATCTATCTTAAAAGTTTCCTGAGGGAAAGTTTGAAGACTTTAACAGGGAACTGACAGTTAAAGTTTAGAAGGTCACTCTGTACAATGTGAAGAATGAGTTGGAGTAGAACAAGGCACCAGGCAGAAAGGCTGTGGCAGAGAGGTGAGGCAGGAGATAATATTGGCCTTGATAGAACAGCAGTGGTAGAGATAAGAGAGAAATGAATAGGTTAGAGATATATGAGAAGGAAAAACTGAGAGGACATTCTGGTAGCTGTAGGAGGTGAGAGAATGGGAGGGGTTGAGTGTAAAATCCATATTTTGTGCTTACGCAATTAGGTTGATGATGATACCATTGGGAACACAGAAGCAAGTATAATGAAAATGAGCTTAATTTGGGATACATTGTTTTGAGATACGTTGAAACATCAGGACATATATTTCGAAGGCAGTCAGGTATGCAGATCTGTAGTAAGGAAAGAGAACTGAACCAGAAATGTATAGCTAGGAGTCATTAGCATATATATGGTCACTGAAGCCATGGAAGTGAATATCACCAAAGGAGAGTCTATAAAGTTAGATAGGAATAAACTGACTAGGACACAATTTTGAGATGATACATGGACATTTAAGTAACAGGTGGAAGATGGAGGTCCTGGAAATTAAAAATACTGTAAAGAAGCCAGAGACCTAGGAGGAAAACTAGGAAAGTGTGGTTTCACAAATCAAGGGATGTAAACACAGCAGGCCATGATCACTAGTATCAAATGCTGCAGAGAGGTCGAGTAAAATAAGAGGGTCCACTGGATTGAACAAAGGGTTGTTAGTGACCTTGTTGGGAGTTTCAGTGCAGTGGGAAGGACAGAATCCAGAAGCTTACTAAATAAATATCCATCAAGTGGAGTTTCTGAGAGGACAGAATCCAGAGGACAGGCGCAAGCAGATAAAATATAGAGAACATGCAGAAATCTGTGCCTCTGATGGGGGAGGGGGTGGGTACCTGATCCATTGTGATGTTTGAAAGGATAGGTGTGGATGCAGGCA
>NW_011888856.1:3322079-3323210 GCF_000151845.1 Pteropus vampyrus
TCTGATAGTTTCATGTACTGTCATTCATTTCCTCAACTACAGTGTGCACTCCAGGACACTCTAGGAGGACCCCACAGGGGCACCAACAAGGTGAGCCAACGCGAGTCCGCGGTGGAAGCTGCAGTAGCGGACCTCTTGGCTGGGCCAGGCCACCAAAGTGACAGCGCTAGGAGAATGTCGGGGCAACTAGGGCCTAACCTCGCTTTCTATCCCGAGGCAAGGAAGGTGGGGAAACGGGGATGGATGGGGACATAGACACTTGCCTCGAAGTGTCTCTTCACTTTCACTCACAATGCCCGCCAGGTCAGTAGCTAGCAGCCGAGGCTTAAACGCGGCCCCCGCCCCGAGCGCCGCTTCCCAGTCTGGCCTCTTCCAAGAGGCGCCTCTTTGCCTTACGCCAACTCCGTAAGCAGGCGCTAAAGCCAACGGGGCGGCTCCCGCCGCTCCAAAACCTGACGTGAGATTGCGTGGGGCAGCACTGGCGGCGGCCATCTTTAATTTGGGCAAACCCCACCCTCGCGCCCCACCAGCCCCTCCCTCTCAGCTTCCTCGGCCCTTTCACTGACAAACCTAAGGCTGTTTAACCTTAAGCTCAACATTGAATAAATTTGTACAGACACCTGACTCCCCATGACCCCAGAGGTGCCGAGTCCCACCAATTTAAATATGGCGGCTAAACTCGAGCAGCAGACGGGTGCTAACGCCAATGAAGTCATGCTCGCAATGGAGCAAGGCGGCGAGGCTCGCCAGGAGTCATCTCGCGAGATCGAAGCCAGCCCCCGCTCGGCCCGGAAGCCTCTTCTGAGGGGGCGGGGGAAGCGGAGAGAGCGGGAGTCGGGCGAGAGCCGGAGGAGGAGTCCGTCTGCTGTCGCCTGCGTAAGCGGGGCAGCGACGCCGGGCGGCTACGCCGCGGAATTGGCGTAGGCGGCTTTGGAGAATCCGCGGGCTGCGCTGCTCCCCGGCTGGTCGCGGAGGGGGAGGGGATGTCGGTCAGTGCGAGATCCGCTGCTGCTGAGGAGAGGAGCGTCAACAGCAGCACCATGGGTGAGTCTCAGCTTTGGGCCGCCGCGCCTCGGGTCGGCGGCTCCAGACGCGGCGGGGCCCTCGGCCGCCGGACCGGGCCGCGGGACC
>NW_011888856.1:3323609-3385226 GCF_000151845.1 Pteropus vampyrus
GCGATGCACCAGGCTGCAGCTGCGGCGAAGGCGGCCGCGCTCCCGCACCGCGTCGCCGGCTCGCTGCCCCCTCCCCGCCCCTCGGGGTTTCCTTTCCCAGACGCCGCCGCCCCGGGGCCAGTGGAGGGCGGGCGAGGCTCGAGTCTGGAGGAGAAGGAGCCTGGTTCGGGCTTAATTTTTTAAGAAAAAGGGGAAAGAACGTCTGGGAAGGGCGCCCTCCCGAGGAGTGGGAAGGGTGGGGAGGGTCGCTGGGAAAGGAGGGACCCTTCTGGAGATGCGGACTGGCGGCGTTTAAGGAAATTAATTTTCGAAAGCATTTCAGTAGTCTGTTATTCTCTTAAGAAGCCCTTTCATTTCCTTTCCTCCCCCACGTATTGGAAAAAGAGCAAGGCCGTTTCATTCACATTTTCCACTCCTGAGTTCCATTTCGTACTGTGTGTATAGTGGGAAATAAGCAACTGAGATTTTTTTCGAACACATTTTCACTTGCTGAGTTACGTTTTGAGGGTACACTGTTTCACATCTGGGTGTTTATAGTGTAAGGAAAGAATATGTGACGTCCAGGTGCTTGCTTAGTTACTGAAATAACTTATTGCGAGTTTATTATTATAGTTCAACTTTAAGGTTTCTTTTGGCTTTATTTTGATAAAAGGGAAGAATATCTTCTCAATTGCCTTTGAGACTCTAAATGAACAGATGATTTACATTCAGAGCATTTTACTTGGTTTACATATTTATATACATGCAGGTGATGAACATAGTCAATCCATCCCCCCTCGCCTAACTTTTAAGCAAGTTGAGGAGGAAAAGCTTTTTAGGCATTAAGTGTACAGGTACGCAAGAAATGAAGTTTATGGAATCCTTACAGACTGAAAGATGGTACCCTAGGATATAAACAGTTACAAAGCTGGTCCCTGCTGCCTGGATTCCTTATTCCTCCAAATAGCAAGGGAAGGAGCAAGGGGGGAGGGCAGGAAACAATCTTTCATCCCTCCCAGCTGTTCAGCGGGTGGGGCTAGAGGAGATGGGATTGAGTGGAGCTATGAAATAAATGCGGACGCTACATGGACGGTTTGTACGGCAGCATTGTGTCAGTCTGTGATGGGACAAGATGGAGCCAGGTCCTTCTAATACAGTTTTTAAAAGTATCACATCCATTCTTAGGCTTACAGAATTGAAGTTCATAACTGATACTGGAAATTTATTTTGTGTTTACATCAAGTAGACTTGAATTTACAGAAAGGATATATTGTGGTAATGTAGTTAAGAATTTTTGGTTTCTGGTTTTGATTTGGAGAAAAGGTATTTGATATATAACTACATGAAAGGTAGTGTTATCAGTATATTGTTTCAGAAGTTTGTTATAAGATTGGTTGTTGGATTTGTGCATTTTCTCATAGAGATAATCTTGAGTAAGTCATGCCAGAACTTCTGAGCTAGTCTGAGACAAGGTAGGACTCCTGATAGACCTGAGAGCAGTTGTAGAGCGTTAACGAGTTAACAACAACACAGACACACACCCAAAAAAAGCTTGAGGAGGAGGAAGAGTTAGATCTGTGGTTTTCAAGGTCTCATGAATGGGGGATAGTCAGATGACAAGACCAGTCAGAGTGAAGATCATGGTGGAGCAGTTTGGTTTCAGACTTCTTATAATTTGATGGTATACATATTCACTATATACTCTACTCTGGGTTTTGCCAATAAGCGTATTCTTACCAGACTAAATTATCAGTTGAGAACCATGTTTCACATTTTGAGCTAATAAGCTATATTCAATTTTTGACTAGAGGTCGAAATTTTTTATTATAACATTAACGTTTATGCATTTTACTAAATTTTAAGACAACTTTTTGTATCTTTTTTTAACGTACTAAGTTTGGACTGTAAATGATGTAGGATTTATTGTGCAATGAAACTGATGTAGAAAAAATGTGTTTTTGCGGAGTAGAATTTTAAGGTAGTATGATTATAGGTTAGTCCTGCCTGATGAGAGCTACTCTTAAGTGTAGACTCTTGGTCTCTACAGCGGTGTTTTGTAGACTGCAAGTTGAGACCTATTAGTTGATTTTGAAATAAATTTTGTGTATTCTACTTATGCTTTTTAAAAAGTAGGAAAAGAAATAGAAAATAGCAGTAGAGCACACTTAATATAATATGGGGCGGGGGGAGTTAAATTTTGTTAAAGCGGTAGCATTGATGTTAAGCCATTACTAGCTTAGGAGTTTTAACACTCAAGTTCATTCGTATAGCAAATATATGTCTTGTGTCCGCTGTATGCTGGGCACTAGAGAAACTGAGTTAAATTCTGTGACAGAAGTAGAAAGCATGGTGATTAAGAGCTTAAGATTTTGGAGTCAGACCTCCATTCACATTTCTAAAGCTTAACTGAACCTTGGGTAAATAACTTTCTCTGTTTTCTTCTCTGTAAAATGAGAATTTTAAAGTTACTGGAGAATTATATGAAAATGAAATGAGATAAGATATGGCAAGTCCTTAGCCTGGCATATAACACTCAGATCTTAACCTAAAAAAAAGTCATCAGACTATATGGCAATTGACTACTTTTCTGCCTGCGTTGTAAGTTTCTTAAAGTCAAGGACTGTATTTTGTTCACCTTTGTATTCCCAACCTTGCATTTACTTAGTAAATCAATTGTGATATGATTTAAAGATATATGTACAGTGGGAAGAGTACAGAGCAGGATACCTTTTTCCAAACTGGAAAAGGCGAATCTTTAAAGATAAGTAGGAGTGATTAGGCAGAGGAGGAAGGATGCTTAATCTATGCTGAGAAATCATGATGGTATAGATTATGAGGCTAAACAGGTAAGCAGAGATCTGGTGTACTATGCTGAGGATTTAAAACAATCATTATTGAAGGATTTTAAAAGAAGAGGAGTAACCATGAGCATTGTGATAATTTCAGTAGGGATAGATAGAGCACCCAGGTGGGGCTAGTGAATTGAGGAAGGTTAATGTAGCAGTCCTAGGACCAAAAGATAAAAGGCATAAGCAGGGCATTTGTAAAGGGCGTGAAGTATAGGGGATGGTTGTGAGGTATGTGGTATGTGAGGGAATGTAGATGGTGAATGATGAACCTAGAATATCTGAGCTTTCAAGAGTATATGGGTGATGAATAGGTACCATTTCTTGAAATAGGTAAAACATGAAATTGAGAGGCTTGGAGGACATCTTAGTGGGCATGTCTAATAGAGTCTCAGTATCAGGACAGACATCTTGGATGGAAAATAAACATTTTATGATTATTGTAAATGTTTTCATTTGTGCTTTGAATTTTTATGTTTAGTAATTGAATCTTGAATAAAATTGAAATATTGAAAAAAGCTATAGTTTGGTCAATAAATTTGTTGGTACTTTTTTTTTTTAAGACTTGGTATTTGGGGTTTGGTGAGCAGAGTTGAAGGAAATAGGAGTAAAGTGATTTGTGCAAAACTTCTACATTCTTCAAAGTTAGATTGAGGTCACTAATTTCTTGAGTAGTACTAAAATGTTTACTTATGAATAATTTCCGCTGGTATATTTTGCAGCTGTAGTTGTTTCAAACTAAGAGTCATGCTAATGTTTCTTTATACAAAGACATTTCGTATCTTTATATATTCAAAATGTCCACTCAGATTGTAATCAGGGGTTCTTTTTGAGGAAGATTTTGTATAGATTGTCAATCAATTTTAGTGAATACTGTAAATATTTTGAGTGAGATCATTATTTGTGTAAGAGGAGGCAGAATCTTCATAGTAATTCATTCTATCTCAGTGCTTTCTTTTTATACTCTTATTAAAATAACCAGGGTACCATTTCATTTGTTACATGTAGCAATCTGGGATGTAAGGGGATCTAAACAAGAAAAATTTTTTCAGTAAGTAATATACCTTCAAGCATCAACATTTTAAACTTTAATTTTTAAGTTTCATAGACATACTTAGTTCCTTTTATGATTAATTTAAACAAATTAACCAGTAGGAAAAAAAAGCCATTAAGTTGTTTCAATCACTGAAAGTTAATTTGTATTCTTTTTTAATTGCATATATGTATTTTTTTCATGATTGTAATTAGTGGTATATTAGTGGTTAGTGGTTCTTAACTCTGGTCAGGCATTGGAAACACTTCCAGTGTTAACACTCATGCAGGCTCATTAATTTACTATGTGTGAGGTTGGGTTGAAAAATTTGCATTTTAAGTAGTTAAGTAATTCCGATGAACCTTTAGAGTTAATAACCTCTGGCATGAATTATATATTATGAGATAATATATATGAAAGTACTCTATAAACTCTTAAATTTTATACAAAACCAAGGTATTATTCACTTAATGTTAAATATAGTTTTCTGTTTATTAACCTATGTGAAGATTACTTGAATATGTATATGGTGTTCCCTTGTTGTTATCCTAATTTGCCGACCATTTTTTATTTTTTTATTTTGAGACATTTCATAGTTTCAGTATTTTTGAATTTTAAGTGTTGCTTTCAAGAGTATCTTTAAGTTTCTGCTTTCCCCAGTTATTTTCCAAGGGTATTTGTTAGTTTAGTACCTTAAACTTGTTTTAGTTTACGTTTTTTATATCACTGGAGACACATTTCTTATATATAAACTGATAAGCTTCTCTATTTTCAGGTAAAATATACTGAACTTATTAAAATCATTAGAAATATTTGGTTTTGTGTTGTGACATAATACGGGGGCTGTTAAGAAATGCAGTATGAGAGTTGTTTTTGTTTTTTAACTATACATAGCTTTTCACATTTTTCTGTTCTTAGATGTACCTGCTTGCTTCTGTCCTTGAAGTTTGTAGCTATCCAGTTTGCTGTTACAAATCTTTGTGTTTTAGTTGCTCAGTTTTTATTTCCTGGTTCATATCTGTATTGAAAGTCTGCTGCTATATGTTAAGCACTGAGTTAGATTGCCATTTCTGTTTCCTTGTTGTGTTCTGTAGAATTGATATGCTGAGTGAAAAGGAAATCAAGTATAAATGATTAATGTTTTATGGATGCATAAAATAAATGTGCAAGAAGAAGAGAACTTCAGAAACCAAAATATGTAGTCATTGTATAATTTGCAAAGACTGTATGTGCTCAGAGGACAGCCTTTTTAGTTTTCTCGTTGCTGAGAAGAGTTAATCAAGTAGCTAACATTTCTCTCTCTAGTTTAAGTTTGGAAACGTGAGAACTGGGCATGAAAAGATAAAATTAGTGATCTTAGAACTGTAGTCATTCTTGTCTTGTGTTTTCTATTAGAATATAAAAGTTGGTCTAATACAGAACAACTAAGAGTTACTTTATGAAATGATTTCATTCAGTTGTGAGCCGAAAAGGTAACTAGAATGACTTAGTTGGCAGTCAGACTCACCAGAAGTAGTTAAGTTAGTATTTGTGATGTCGTGCTGTTAGATAATTACGTAAGGGTAGTTCCTTTTTTTTTTTTCTTTTTTGAAATCTTGGAGTAATTTTAGACTTGCTGAAAAGTTGCAGCCCCTATCTTTTTGAAAGTTAAATATTTGATCAACATGAAGGGAATGCAGAAGTAATACCAGAAACATACAAACACATCATGTTATTTGAGAAATGCACCGTCAACATTAGTACTGGCCTAGAGCAAGGGAGTAAGGGAGGAGTTTTATGCCTGATGGAAATTTATTTGAATCTGAGTTGGAAGTTTTTGGTTTGCGTTGGGAGATAGCACTGATTTTTAACTGAAGGATGAGTGTTGTGATTCACTAGTTGATTTCATTTAACAAATTAGAATCTAACCAAGATGAACAAAGGACTTTCTTTCCTGTTGAGTAGCTTCCTCATTGGTCTTATTGCTTCTAGTTTCTTTCCACTTCATTCAATAAATGTTTGTAAGATTATTGTACCCAAAACACTACTTTCATAATTGGTCTATTGTAGAACTTTGAATATCTATTATTTATAGTATAGGCTTCTAAGGTTCTCATTTAAAATCCTGTTTCCTGGGCCCTAAGAATCTAATTCTCTATTTCTTGGCTGGGCCCAGGTATCTGTTTTTATCAAGCTCCTCAGATGCTTCTGATTATAGTCAGGATTGAGAATCACTTATGTGCAAGATAAAAAACCCAGAGGCTTTAATAATAGCTGTTCCCTATTGCAGATTGTACTTCTTGTATGTGAAGTGTCAAATGTTTCATGTATACATTACAATAACCTCATAAAAACATTATCCTAGCAATCTAAGGCTCAGAAAGGTTATGTAACCTACCCAACAGAGCATAGCTCTGAGTTACAGCAGATAACTGGAATTCATATTTCTAGCTGTATTTATACTGCCTTATGATTCTGTGTTCCTTCATTAAAAACTTAGGCAGTCATTTCAGGTTCTTCTTGGTTTGGCTGTTTCCTTCTACTCAGATCAAATCATGTTTTGTATTCTTTCCTCTGCTTATGCTTTTTTTTTTTTTTTTTGCTTATGCTAATCTTATCTACCTTGAAGTTCCATCATAAAGGAAGGTTCAGATCAAAACTCATTCTGGGGAATTTTCCCAAGTATCTAAGTCTTTGATGATCCTTTCCTTATCCTGAACTTCTTTTAAGACTACTCTTTTAGTAGGTAAGCACTGTCAATTTTTAATGTATTATCAGTTATTGTTTATGTTTAAGATTACAAGTATTGTTTGTGGGGTAGTACTACAGTTTTGCAATGGTTGGCATGCTTTTTTTGAGCCGCCCACTGATCTCTGGCTTTATTATATATAGTATCGATCTTCAGTCGAATGATGCTTTTATAATGAAATATAAGTTGACCTTGGTTTTGGATAAAATTATAATTTGCAGTTTTGAGGTCTCAAAATATTTTGTTTACTTCAGTAGCTCAACAAGGCTTTTCAAGTCTTTGGTTGTAAATTTATAAACATACATAAACATTTATTGTAATTTATTAATAATTTCAACAATAATATAATTTGGTTTGCAATACAGTGTTTTGAAAGTACTTTTCGTAGGAACTATATTAGTCTCCTAGGGCTACCATAACAGATTACCACAGATGGCTTAAACAACAGACATTTATTTTCTCATCGTCCTGGAGGTTGGAAATTCAAGGTCAAGGTGCCAGCAGCTTTGGTTTCTGGTGAGATCTCTTCCTGGCTTGCCTACGGTCTCCTCGGTGTGTCCTCACATGGCCTTTTCTCTGTGCACGTGTGGAGAAAGAGAGATATGTCTAGTGTCTTTTCCTCTTTTGAAGATACCAGCCCCATGGGATGGGGGTCCTACTGTTATGGTCTCCTTTAACCTTAATTATCTCTTTAAAGGCTCTGTCTTTCAAAACAGTCATAATATAGGAATTTTGTGGGGGGAAAAATTCAGTCTATAACAGGACTTGAATTTCTATGATTCTGGATGGTGTAATATAGGTAAGTTAAAGAAAATTAAAACAGGTAACAATGAATACTTATATTTCTTTTCATTAGAAGAGCAACGCTAAGATGACTATCGGTAAAACATTTTTATGAGTCATGGGATTCAGTATTCTGACAAGAAATGGCTTTGATGTCTTTAAAACACTAGTTTGAAAGATATATTACATAAATAATTTGAATTCTTCCGCAAAACTGTTGTGTTCATAATAAATGCTACAGTAAAATACAGAGAGTATATGTGTGTGTGTCATGAGCGCACAAGGCACAGTAGCGACTGATTAAAATGGAACAAAGTTAATCCTTTAAAATTTTTGAGTATATTCTTGATACTTTTCTTATTTCGATATTTCACAAAACCTCAGGATTCGAAGATGTAAGTCATTTAATCTAATGTCCAGTATATAGCTGCAAGCATGTATGACTGTTGAACACTTGAAATGTGGCTAGTTTGAATTCAGATTTGGTATGAGTAAAATACACAGGATTTTAACCACTTTACTTTGAAAAAATATATAAAATATCTTACTATTTTTTATATTGATTCATGTTGAAATAATGTTTTGGGTATAGTGAGTTAAAGAAAACATATTATTACAATTAATTTTACTTGTTTCGTTTTGCTTTTTTTAAATCGACTACTAGAAAAATTTTAAGTTACATGTGTGGCTTGTGTTATATTTCTAATGGACAGAGCGGATCTAGCCTGTGTTAGAAACTCATTACCTTCTGAGGAAGCACATTTCATCTTTGAGTAGCTGTCACTGTTAATTTTTTTCTTCCTATTTTTTATTTATCTTGTTTGTCTTTGGTATTTGTATTCAGAAGTTCTCATTTACTCCTTGAGACCAAAAAGATAAGTGTAGCTTCTCTTTTAATTTTATTATTTAATAGTTTGAAAACAACTCTTTCTGAGTCTTTTGTAGAGACTTTAGTCTTTCTATTTCCTTTAACAATGTTTATATGGCAGGGGGTTACATCCTTCCAACCATCATTGTTATTGCTCTCTAAACTTTATTTGGTACATATCCCTGCTGACACCAAGAACTGAATATCTTGTCATCTTAAAATTACAGATCAGGATACATCTCTCTTTTGTATTGTTTTACATGCCGTATGTCTTTTAATGAGACCTACAGGTAAATTACCTTTTAGGGTAACTTTATTGATTTATGGAGCATAATATCAACTAAGATGTCTCTACCTTTTCCTCTTATGCTATTTTATATTACTCTTCAACACATTTTTTTTTTTAAATTAGAGGAACCTTGTTGATTGAATGGATGAAATGTATTCTACCATCTCCTTATTTTTTGTAGTCCTATTTTATAGTTCTGATCTTAACTGAAAGTTTGTCTTTCAGACTCTTGCTTGGGGGTGGGAAAAAGTACATGATTTAGATTCACATATTTCCATGTTAAATTTTATTTAGATTCTTAGTGTGTCATATAAATAAAGTTTTTGTTACCTTTCTCAGCTTTTATCATCTGCGGGTTTGACAAGCACATCTTTCATGTTTTTATCAAAGTATTGAATGATGTTATTTGGGTTTAATTAAGGATGGATCCTTGTGTATAATTCTGCTGAATTTGACATACAGCTAACCAGCTATTAATCCATCTGTTTTTATTAGTTTTTTTTTTAGCCTTTATTTCTTTGTCTCACTCATATTCACATCATGATGGAAATCTTGTCAGAATTACCTTCTAAAATTGCTTCCTTTGAAGTCTAATGAACTTGTCAGAAATAGAAAATAAAGAACATATGACTTACCTAGTAAAAAAACCATACTGACTTGTGGTGAACACGACTTCATTTTCTATGTGATTCTTTTTTTAAAATGCAAATGCTTCAAGTTTCTTAATAATAACTCGAAAAACAGAAACTGGTATAAAACTAATTACTTCCAAGTCCAGTTAGCAAAATACAGCCAATGTTAAAATTTGATATATTTTCTTTTTGGCTTTTTTTGATACACCTTTTAAAAAGCTGTAATTGATGGCAGCACATGATTACGTTTCCCTTGGGTACTTAAGCTAAGTTATCTGCAGGTGTTTAACTTTTTCAGAAATTGCCAAACTGTTTTCCAACATAGTTGTAACATTTTACAATCTTCATCAACTGTATATAAGAATTTTAGTTGCTTCACACACTCACCAACACTTGGAATGTTCACTCATTAATTTTAGCCACTCTAGTAGAACTGTAGATACCTCACTGATTTTAATTTGCATTTTCCTAATCGCTAATGATGTTGAGGATCTTAATCGTGTGCTTATTTGCCATCTATGTCTTTGGTGGTCTGTTGAAATCTTTGGTCCATTTTTAAGTTGGGTTATTTGTCTTTTTGAGTTGTCTGTTTTAGATATCAGTCTTTGGTTGAACTATGCAAATAACATTTCTCATCATACTTTTTCCACTATCTGTCACAAATTCTTGCCTGTCACAATTATTACTGCGCTGTTTGCCTTAATAGTGAATTACTGTTTCTATTCTACATTTTTAAAATTGGATTTTTTTGTAAAAAGCTGTTCTCATGTATTCATTCATTCAATTACTTGTTAATATTGGTATAAGCACGTAAGTATTAATTTACTCATTGTTTTGTTGTTCAGATTGTCTTGGGTTTGACCATTGAGAGCTTTTTCAAGTTTGCTCCTATTCATCGTTTCATCATGTACCATCAATTTTTGGAGCACTTCCTTACTTTCTAGTTTATCTTGTTTTTTTCCTTCTTATCCCTGGAATCATTTCTCCAAGGAGTTCAGGTTCTTTTTTTTTTTTTTTTTTTTTTGAGAATAACATTTAGAAACCTAGGTCTGAGTAGTGTAAGTGCTCCTTGCTATTGGGGTATCATTACTTCTAGGTGTCTTTAGCAGATAGATCTAGGAAATTAATTATATACATTCCCACATCTTTATTTCTATATGTATCTAAGTGTGTATAAATATATATTAAAAAACATGGATTCATACTGATACACTGTCTAGTCTACTAACACAAGGTTCAGTCTAGTCTTTCTCTTTTCCTTATTTGTGACTCCTTTCTCCAACTGTGAAAAACCTGGCTCTCATCCACAATTTATTTACATGTTTGTTCAATTCTGGTATATATAAAAATGTCGTTTTAGAATTGCTATATAAATATATTTACTTACTAGGAGGTAGTGTTTGCATTTACTTTTTGTAGTTAGTCTTGTACTGTATGATTAAAATCTATTTTTCAAAGTTAACTTATGTTTTCTTCCCCACTCTGTGTGGTTATGTTACTCATTTGAAATACAATGAGCTTCATTTGTTACTGTTCTAGTCCATTTTGAGTTATTCTCACATCCTGGCTGATTTTTTTTTTTTTTGGAAAAAAATTATTGAAATATGAAAAACATGACTGGGATGTTAATAGTCAGCTTCGTAAAACAGTATGTCCAGAAGTGTTCCCCACACCTTACATCTCTCCTACCCTAGTCTCATTCCTCTTTTCTACAGGTCTCACCCACACATATGGATAACCAATCTCATTGGTGTCTGGTTTAGTTTTTAGTTTCTTCCTACATTTTTGCACAAATGAAACATGTAAATAAAAGAGATATGAAAAGTATATGTGAAAGGTAGGATGCAGATCTTCTGTTTCCTTGTTTATCTAATGTCTAGTTGTTTTATCCATTTTTGAAAACGAGATATTGAAATTCAATTATTATTTGAATTGTCTTGTTTCTCCCTTCCATTTAGTTAGTCTTTGTGTATTCGGGGACTCTGTGTCGTTAGGGGCATATTTGTTTGCACCATCTTGATAAATTCTTAGTGGTTCGGTTATCTTGTGGGAGATCCTCCAGTGACCCACCAGACTGGTCAGATAATAATGGTAGGTGGTTCTTTGGGAATGGGGTTTTGAAAGAGCCCGCCCTGCCTCCTCCAGTGGCTGACAGACTGCCAGTTTTGGCCATTGCCGTTGGTTTTTAAGGCTCCTGTAGAGCTGGGGAAGGAAGATGAGAAGGCGCAAGTTACAATGCAACAAGTGCTGCTGTTTTCCTGAGATTCAGCCCTTTTTATTAAATAAGCACTCTGGATTGCTGCAAGCCTTTTCTTAACTTCCAGAGTTCTGAAGAAGTTGATTTTGATAATTTTGCCAGTTTCTCATTGCTTTTAATGGAGAAAATTTTCTGTGATCTTTACTCTTTAATGCCAGTTTCTTTAATGCCATTTCAGTCTATATCCTTTTAATTTTCCAGTCCATACACAAGAGAACGCTTAAAGGTACATAATACTGTGCCAACTGTGTAATACAGGTTTTCTTCACTATTTGAAAGTAGAGCGTTCCTGTAAACCTTTCATAAACCGAAATAGTGTAAGACAAAGAAGCAGTTACTATTAATTTATATGGAAAAGTTTTTGAGTGTTTCCAGATCCAAAAAATAACCAAACAAATCATACCAAGTATGCTTAATTATTTCCAGTTTTACACTAAGCATACACCCTTACGAGCTCTCTTAGGATTTTCTGATACCTTAGGACACATCTTGCCAACAGATGCATAAAATAAGTTGAGATAAAGCACATTTGCCGAGAGACAGTTCAGTGTGTGGCGGCTTTATGTTGAGGGTGGTGAGTGAAGTTTCTGGGGAAGGAGCTTGGTGGTGCCACTCGCTGCTTGGGCTGTGAACTGCCTGTATAAAGGTTTGCTGTACAACAAATACTGAACGAACGTTATTTTCCTTAGTGAAAACTGATACTAATGTAGGTCTTTTGGAAAAGCGAAGTGGCGTAATGTGAACTTTTGAGAAATGGTGGATGCCTGTAATATTTTTTTCATTTAATGTATTTTTAATTGTCCTACCTAGTCTTCTAAAACTTTTAATAGCTGCATGATATTTTAACATATGGGTGCACCACATATATTATTTGTTTCACTCGTTTTGGGAACTTGGTTTTTGCAGTTTTTCACTATTAACAGTGCCTTGTTGAACGTTTTTCCATCTAAATCTTATATATTCCTCAGATTATAAATTTATGGAAGCAGAATTTGTTGAGTCTGAGGGCATGAAAACTTTAAGCTTATGGTCAGCATGCTCTTCAGAGAATGATTTATATCCCACCAGTCATGTGGAGAGTACCTACTTTTTCACATCCTCACCCAGTACAGGGTACTAATAATTATTCATTTCAGTTTACACTCTCTAGTAGATCTTTTGGCAATGATGAAAATGTTCTATATCTGTGAAATGTTTTATAGCTATTATGGTGGCCACTAACCACATGTTTCTTGAGTGCTTGAAATGTGGCTAGTTCTGAATGAGATGTGCTATATTTTAAAGATTATTACAGAAGAAAAGAATGCAGAATAATGAAAAATGTAAAATGAATCATAATTTTTATACTGATTGCATGTTAAAATAATAATATTGTATATGCATTGAGTCAAATAATTCACATTATTAAAGTTAATTTCACCTTTTTACTCTTACTACCTTAATGTGTGCCTACTAGAATATTTACAATTACACATATGATTCACCTTATATTTCTATCAGACAGCACTGGTGTAGACTCCAGACCATTCTCTTTTAAAAGCTCAATTTCTTTAAAGCCTATTTAACAACAGCATTTTCTCAGCCTTCTTAAATTTATCAGTCACCACATCTTTGTTTTCTTCTTGTTCATTAAAGATGGCACTGAATGCTGAGTTTTCCTTTCCGCCCCAAACACTTATTTATCATCATTCTGGGACCTTTTTAGTATCCATATGTAAAACTTGTTTAATAATTTAGCCTCACAGTTTCTGGATTCTGCTTGAGCCATCATTTTAATGGCTCCATTTTGTTATCATCTGGAAATTCTGTTTCTTCAGCTAAATAATCTTAATTTTATGGCCCATTCTAACCACAATTTCCTATTTTTAGTTATCTCACTTCCTTCCTTCCTGTTTCATCCTTGGCCCTCTTCATTTTTGTTCACTGAAATGCTTCAACTGCACTTGTCAGCTCCCTTGATCCTTGTGTACTTTTGTGCATCCTTTCTGCAAAATAAGTTCCAAATGCATCCTACAGATTGTTGGCTTATACTTTGGTTACGAATTGCTACTGGTCTTCAGCCTTAACTAATGGACAGAATTGCTTCACTGTCTGCTGTGTATTCCTAGCATTTCTCCCTGTTCTTGTGGTTGCTAATTCAAATCTTTACCTCTGAAAATTTCTGGTCCTCCCCTCCTCATTCAGGCTTAGCAGGTGATTTTATCTCTGGTGCTTATAGAAAATCCTGTCCTCACTTCAAAACATTGTCTGAATCCTAACTTACCTTCCTTTTTTCAGCCACTTGTCTACTTGATCTTTTCTATTAGCATTTAAACAAATGCAAGTATCCTTTTTTAAAAAAAATTCTTAAAACCCTGCCTTGACCCTGTGTTACCCTCTAGCTTCTGCCTTCTTGCCCTTCTCTTCATAGATAAGCGTTCAGAAAGATTGTTTACATTTGCTACCTACAGTTATTCACTGCTTGTTTATTTCTGGCCGCCTTCTTCCCTTGTATTTCCCCTATCTTTACACTGCTCTGACAGTATATGGATTCTTCTGTATCTTTATATTGACACTCTAGAGCATTTGGTAGAGTTGATCATTTCTTGCAGAAGGAAGCCACTACTGTTGACCTCTTTGAACTTCTCCTGTGAACTGCTTTCTTTGTTCTTCTCTCTCACTTTCTCCTGGATTTGTAGAGGTGATGGCGGAGGTGGCGGTGGTGGTGTAGGATGTAGGTGTTCGTTCTGGCCTGCTTCCTATTTTGTATACTGTATCTGGATTCTTACCCTTGGCCTTAATACCATTTAAATGTTGATGACTTAAAATGTTAGTATTTATCTAACCTTGATATTTTTAGAACTTCTAACTTTTATATACATAGCTGCCTAATAGACCTATGTCTCCCCAAAGTCCAGTTAGCACCTTAAACTCAAATGATTCCTGCCTTTAATGATTGGTGCCATCATTAATCCAGTTGTTGAAACCTAAATTCAGAAACCTGAATCTTCCCCTGACCCAGGTTAGTTATAAAGACCCGTCAGTTTATCTCATTAATATCTAACCCAGCACTGTCCCAGTAGAAACTAATATAAGCCACATATATAATTTAAGCCTTTTTAGTAGCCACATTTAAAAAATAAAAAGAAGTGGGTGATATTAACTTTAGTATTATATTTTCTATAACCCAACATATCTAAAATTTTATTTTAACATGAAATCAACATAAAAATTAAGATTCTTTTTCATTTTTTAAAGTAAATTTTTAAATTCTGACACGTACTTTATACTTACAACACATCTCAATTCTAGGTAATTTTAAGTGTTCAGTAGCCACATGTAGTTAGTGACTACCTTATTGGACATGAGAGTTCTAACTTACATTTCTCTTTATCCCCACTGCTTCTATCTTAGTTCAAGTCCTAATTTCTTCCCTGGGCTACCACAGCAGCTCTTGAGATTGCTCCAGTTCCTCCTCAATATTTTGTTAGTGGTAATTTTCTAAAATATGAATGTGACTGAATATTAATTAATGTAATTGTGCATTCTTCTGCTTCAAATCCATTAATGCTCTCCATAAGCTTTCAAGATGAAATCTAATCTGAGTTCCTTAGCATGGCTAACAAAGTCCTTCATGATCTGGCTTTTGCTTAATAACTTTCTTGCACTTTAGCTCCTAGGCTCTGAACCTGAGTTGTATTGAGCTGTTCATAGTTCCCATAAAGAGCCATGCTTTCCTCTTTTTTGGGAGGCCTTTGCAGTTACCACCTAGCCTTCCTGAGACCCAGTTAATTCTCTAGCACCTACCCACATTTCTCATCAAACCAAGGCCTGCTAGTCCTTCAGCATCTGAAGATTCTGACCCCCGGATAGGACGAAGCACCCTTCCTTTTTTGTTCTCACAGACATCTTTTTGTGCTTGCCTGCATCATAGTAATTATTACTGTGTTATTATAATTGCCTTCTAACTTACCTGACCTTAGATTCTTAGTTTCATAAGGAAGGACCTTGTTTTATTCACTTCACATTTCTAGTTTGATAACTATGTCGAATGAATGAAAGGGTGTGGTCAGTAATTCTATAAGTAGAGACCTAAATGTCAAGTTCAGAGCAAAGAAAAAAAATCTATTTAAATTTTAAGTTATCCTTCCTTACATGTGTTCAAGAATTAAATATTAAAATCTTTTGAACAGATTAACCAAGACTCTCAAATAGAGTTAAGAAAATAAAAGTTTGTTTCCTCAGTGCACAATTACTCATCTCAGTAAAAAGGGAGGAGGAGTAGGAGGCATTAAAGACATGAACCTTTAAAAAAAAGTCGATGTTGGACGTCAAAGCCAACATTTAGGACATGCCTGCGCAATCTTGCAACATCTTAGTGTTCTTGTTATATTAAATCTAGAATCTAGGAATTTTTATATCAATTATCTTTAGTATATTTAAAACATTTAAATGATGTTTTAAATTTTTTTCTTGTGTTATGTAAGAGATGGCAGGAATTTAAGCAAATGCTAGACACTTATATCCAGATATATGATGTAAGGCTTTTGTTAAGAATACTAAGAAGTAGACAAGTAATTTCATGAATTACTATCTTTCCTTTTATAGTGTGTATTTTTGTGTGTGTGTGTGTGTGTGTCTGTGTTTAGAATAACGTCAATTTTAGGAGAAATTTAATTTTTGTCAGTGTATAAAATAACATACAATATACCTATGTTGTAAAACCCAAAAGGATGCAGATTGAACTTGAAGTTTTGTAGGAAAGACCTAAAATATATCTTTGAAATTTAAAGCTATTGATGTAAACCTTGGATTTTTGTAGCCTTCTTTTTTTTTTTTAATTGCAGTTACTAAAGGGAAAAATAGAATTTTGGTCATATTAAGGTATTTTGAGCTGACCTCTTTTTGTGAAGAAGGGGGGAGTTGAAGGTTTTTTAGTAGATCTTACCAAAAATATATCTTAATTTTCCTCAAATTCTGATTTTCTTCAGGCTTCCAATCTGTTACAACTCCCCTTGATCAGTTTTGTTACTGCAAGGCATATTTAGCAGTTTTCAAAATAAGTTGCTGCTTTTCTACTTTGGGAAATTTATTAGAGCAAGTATTTATATTCAGACCTTCAAAAATGATAATGGGATTTCAGATGCCAAGATTTTGGCAAGAGAATAGAAAGTATTCTTAAGGGTTCCAATAATCTGTCCGTTGGAACCTGTTTGAAGCATCTTGTTCTTCTAATATAATTGGTTTCTAGGAATAAGTTTAAATAAGTTAAACACTGAAATTACTGGATATTGTATTTATGTTGACTTTTCTACAGGCAGTGAAACAAGCAGCAATGGAATTGTTTGACTGTCTTAAAAATGAATTTTGACATAGAGATTTGGCATCTCTATGTAACTAAAAGATTTTGTAAATGTATGCTTTTAGAAAAGATGATTTGGAACTGTTCTTGTTATGTAACCAGTTTTTGAAATCAAATAATATGTTTAAGACCTAAAAGTATTTTGGTAAATATACTTTTATCTATATTCACATGCTTATAAATGTCACAGTTATATCACTCACACCTATAAATAATGTTTCTTTTTCCAGAGATTATATTTCACACTGGCACTGTGAACATTTTATTTGTACAGGAAAAGAATCAGTGGGTGGTTAGGTCTTCTGAATTACAGAGTGTGGTTGATTTTAGAATCTGGGTAAGATTCTTATGCCATGTGAAAGGTCGATATGTTTTCCTCAACCAGTGTTATATTATTAGTGTATTTTCTAAGCCTCTTTTCTCTTTGGACACAGTTTCTTCCTCAGAAGAAAATTTCCTGAAAGTGTATTTTGGTCATTCAGCTTTTAAAAATATCTCCTGTGTATCAGCACTTTGCTAGGAATATGATTTTCTGTCCCTCTGCAAAATCAGTCATGTGGGGGCACGCACAAGTAACACATTTAAATTTAAAATAATTTAAAATGTAAAATTATTTAAAAGGTTATAATAATTATGTGCAAAGAATTGTTTACTCTCAATCTGCTCCTCTTCCTCATTATGTTATTGAGACTCCTCTTATCCAAAGTTACCAGTAACCTTATTTCCAGATTTTATGGTCATGTCTTTGGTATTTCATTTGACCTTTTGGTAGCATTTAACATAATTGAGTGCCCTTGAGCCAGTGCGGGTTCCACACTGACTGACCTTTCTTACTCTTTCTCTGCCTAACATTTCAAGGTTGGAGTGCTCCAGGACTCTGTCTAGACCCCCTTTTATCTATAGTCTCTCCTTGGGAATTCGATCCTCTCCTAATACTATTTATATGCTTATGATTTCAAAATCTATATTTTCAGCACCAACCAATCCTGGAATTTCTTTAACTGCCTACTGGACATCTTTTCTTGAATATATAATAAACACGTGAGACATAACATATTCAAAGCTGTTTTTGATTTTGGCATCTTTGGCCCTCACCTCGCAGTCTGTTCCTTCTCTGCTGTTCCCCATTTCCCTAAGAGAGATCACTAGCCATGGAGTTGTTCAAGCCAAAACCCTGGGAGTTATCTTTGGTCTCTCTTCCTTTCACCCATCAAATCCAGTCCATTAGCAATGTCCTGACAGTTCTCCCCTCAAAACATACGGAGTCCTCCTTCTCTCTCCATGCTTCTACACCATCCAAATTCAGTGCATACTTTCTTTCTTGGATTATTGCAGTAGGCTCCTTACTAGTTTCCTTATTTTTACTCCTCCTCTTAGCAGTGAGAGCTATCTTTAAAGCACAAATCAGGTCAGGTCACTTGCCTGTGTGAAACCCTCCAGTGGCTTCCCATCATACCTAAAATAACATCCAAATTTCTTTTGTCTAGATCCCACATGACCTGCCTTTCTGACCTCATTTTCTGTCACTTATCCCTGGCCCACTACCTCATGTCATTGTAGTTCATGTACCTTTTCGTTCCTGGAAGTACCACGTTCATCCTCACTTTGAAGGCCCACCACTTTTTCTAGAATACTTGCCCCCTTAATTCAATCCTCAAATCATCCTGTATGCCAGAGATGGTTCTAAGAGTTGAGTATAAAGCAATGAATGCGACACAGGGACAGACTCTGACGCATTTTTCTTATGCTTTTTGTCTGGTGGGTTCCTTGAATATGCAGCCTGTAGTATTTCCTTCTTTAGCTCTCCCAGGTAACTCTTTCTTTTTTGATGCCACAATTTATATAATTCATTTAACCTCTGCTTTGATGCAGCTTACATTCTAGTTGAAGGCAGGTTAAGGTAAAGATCGCAATGAATCAGATGAGTAAAATGTATGTTAGATGGTGCTAAGTACTAAGGAGAAAATCATAAAGAAGCAAAGTACTGAGGTGATGAATAGGGTTGTAATTTTAGATAGGGTGGGCAGTGTAGGCCTCTCTGTGAAGGTGACATTTCCTGAAACTTCATATACTTTACAGCTTTTCTACCATTTCTTGTTAAGACTTTAGGTGCAAGATATAGTAATTGGCATTTATAAAAAGATAAAGAGGTCTTTTGTTCTCTATTTTATCCAGAGAGCTGCTGAAAAAAGGTTAAACTTACTGGGCCTTATAGCGCACAAAAAAGTAGTATTTGACATATATAGGAACAAGTCTGTCATCAGTTTATGTGTAATTTCCCTCTATTTTGTTGAATTACATGTAAGTAACTTTAATTTTTTCCTCTGTCTTGCTGTGTTCCAATGGATTGCCCTTCCTGTTTGGACTGAATGTGCCGTGTACAATTCTTGGAATTCCTTGTTTACTGTTCCGCTGTGGACCTGTTCTGTTGGAATCCGGAATGCTGGAATGATGGAAATATATTCTTTACAAAGTAGCTGTGAGTATACTTGATAACTTATACAGAGACTTTTTTTCAGTCTAAGTTATCTTAAATTTAACTTACAGTTAGATGGAATATGAGCCAAGGAAGCCTTAAATTTAATATATTTTTAACTCTACACATAGTAGGGCTTCAGATATTTGAATTTAAAATACTATATTCTGATAAGTATCCTAATTATTATATTTAAAATTAGCTTTTCAATTTAATTGGCTTGTTTATCTTCTCAACATTTGGCTTAAAATTAGTTTATATGAATGAAAAAAAGGGTAAAAGGTTATGGATGGAATATTTAGCTACAGATGTGATACTAGTGAGGAATGTAGACTATTCTTTGTTAAATCCAAATATGCTGAATTAATGCTTTGATCTCATGAGAGTTTTTTTTTTTTTTTAATGAGAATTTAAATGTGGCAAAAACTTTTAAGAGAAGTATGTACCTCTTAGGACTATTTTACCATTACTTTTTATGATGAATTAGACCTACCTCTAAGTAAATTTAACCAGTAAGACTCCCCTCAGACGGTCTGAACTATGGACAGGTTTTCTCACCAACGGGTAAGTTGAAAATCAAACTTACTTACTGCACCAGTTTAGAAGTGAGCTTCTTTGGGTTACTCAGGAAACTATTCTTGAGGTCATCAGAGAATCAAAAAGCACGCAGAACACTGAATTTTAACCATAGTTTGGTTAAATCTGATATCCCTGATAATGGAGGCAGCAGGATTCTGTGAAACCTCAAAGTGACATAATTGGACCTGCTATAACAGCATGAAAGATACTGTTTATTGATTGATACTTAGCATGAGAGCCTTCAAGAATTTATTTAAAAAATTGCTTTAAACTCAACATTTTGATTTCACGTATAAGACAAATTTTAAGAAACTCATACCTGTGGTAATTAGTCAGTATGAGTAAATGGGATAATTAGAAGAGTTCTTAATATAATTTTAAGAGATTTTAAAATTTTTTATTGTGAAAAATCCTTGTTTTTTTAGATGATTGGTCAGAATCTTACTGTTACTAACTTCACTGTAAATTGAAATCTTTTCTCTGAGGCCGGTTTCTTTCATTTTTATTTTATTCCCTTGTATTTTTTGTAATTGTTTATTATATTGTCAGCTCATGCTTAATTCAATTCGTCCATTGCTGCAGTTAACTACTACTTTTATTGATAACATTATAAACCGATTTGCCATCAATAGTCGTTTGTATAGTTTTCTAAAATAGGTTAATGAAGAGACGTCGAAATGTGTGGCAGAAGAGTTTTGCTGACGTATGGATAACTTGGCCCTTTTCGCTTTTCTCAGCAACAGAAGAACCTTGAAGGCTATGTGGGATTTGCAAATCTCCCAAATCAAGTTTACAGAAAATCAGTGAAGAGAGGGTTTGAATTCACACTTATGGTTGTAGGTAAGATATGATTTCTCACTAAAACTGAATTTTGATCTAAATTTTAAACTGTTAATTAACTGAATAAATTCAAGAAAACAATGGCCCAAATAACTGCAGGGATCATGCATTATATTATCTCTTATTATGAGACTACCTTTTAAATTTAGCTTAGTGGCATAATAGAATTTATATATTTTCTTGCCTCCTTTTTTAAGGTGACACAATTTTGGAAACGAGTAAAAGTTAAGAAGCCGTGGGGTTGTTGGTAGAGGAATAAAAACGAGAGAAGTTCTCTTTGGTAGTGCTACAAAAAGAAACAGCATCTGGTGGTTGGTTACTTATTTCTTCAGGTTAATTTTATTTGTGGCTTACTTACTATAGTAGAGTCATAGCACATGAACACTTAACTTAAACATATGTGCTCTCAATTTGAAAAAAAAAGGATGGGATAGAGGATCATAACCATGTAAGTGATTACTCTGGGAATTCATTCACCTAATATAAGCCGTGGAGTGAGTGAAATATGACTCTCCTTGTTCTTTAATTCAGTCTCATTTTTCTTAAGTGTTTTATCTTATGAACACCTTACCCTGCCTGTAGTACAATTTAAGAGATTGTCAAGGGTTATTTTGACTGTAAGTTGATAACATCATTATATATGAAGAAACATGTTACCATGTATAAGACTATAATCTTAAATGACAATCTTAAATGTCTGTGTGATAGTGTTACCTTATATAGGCTAACTTGAGAACCTAAATCCTAAGTATGATGAAACTTTATTGTATTTCTCTATATATTTTTTACGAAGATGAAACACAGGATAGTGGATTGACTATCCTTGACAAAGAAAACTGAGTTGATCCTAGGCCTTTATGTGCATCAATTTTTGCTAATACAGTCAACTCCTGGTATTGTTATTTTGGTGTTGAATTAGATTAATAAGTTAGCTATAAAATACTCCTTTATTGATGGGCAGAATATTTTATCAACTGACCAGAGTATTTTCGTTAATTAACTTTCCTGTCTCTGGTTGTGTAGGAGCATGATATACTTAGCCTGCAAATTGCTGCTGTGGATACTTTATGTATTTAACTCATAAAGTGTTTAACAACAACCTGTGCAGTGAGTATTGTTGTTATCCCCATTTTAGAGATGGAGAAACTGAGGCATGGAGAGATTAGGTTACTTGCCATGGTCACATTGCTAGCAGACAGTAGAACCAAACGCAGTCTGCTTCTCAATTAGTGTGGTGTGTTCTTAAGCACTATGCAGAGGTCCATATGGGGTACTAGATACAGTGCAGAGTTCAACGAGTACCTCGAATTTATACAATTTCAACTAGACATTCTGTTTTCTATAAAAAAAAAATGAAAGGGAAAAAGACAGAGAGATCTGAATGAATGAGAATTCGAGAACTTAAATAGTGTAAGCAGTTTTTTTCTGCTATCCCACTGGAATGAGTCTCTGGCTTAGGGTGGATGAAAAGTGGGAGAGGTAAACATTTTTAGTTTCCACGTACTTTTATAGTGTGAGCATCTCACCTCACCGAATGTTAGTCTAATGAAAAATATGTTGCCTTAATATAAACTAGTTATGTTTTATGTGCTCAAGGAAACAGGTATCTGTTTTCATGGAAGAAAAATAGGGTGTCAGTTTATATGTGATTATGCGTTAATGGATGATATAAGGTGTTTTCAACATTAATTTGCACTGCACATTGACTTTAGGATTTGACTCCTAAGATGTAACTTTAAAATATTTGAAAGTAAGACTGGAAAGGTGGGCTAGACTAGATTTTGAATCCTTGATTGTCCAGTATAGGAGATTGGAATTCTTGATTTAAAACTAAATAAAAATTTAGTTTAAAACCCAATGTCAGGCATATCTAATAATGAAGACGTTTAGGTCTCTAGTTCAGCAAAGTGTCAAACCTATTCTTGCTTGGAACTTGACAATCCTTTGTGTGCTCCTTAATTAGACTTGACTGTGTTCTAAGAATAAAATGTTACTTGTAAAATCCTGATTTTACCAGAATCCTTCAATGTGGTAGAACTCAGAAAGATTGTAGACTGCTTTATCTGACCCAAACTTATTTTGAAAAACAAGTGATATTAAATCTGTTATTTTGAATTCTTCGAAGATAAAATCCATAACTTAATCATTTCTGTGATCATTTGATCATTTCTTTAGCTTTACAAAATTTTGTAGTAGAGGTGTTTGTTTGTTTGTTTTAGATTTAGTGATTTGTCATGATGTATTTGACATATCAAATGTCTTTAGTAACTGGCATTTACATTTTCTTCAGTGGGAGGTAACTTAGAACATACTGCTTTAGTCATTTTGGAGATTCAGAGTTTATCTTAATATGTTTTTGTATATGATTTATTAGCAAAAGTTTGGGAGGTAGTCATCGATAGCATATATAGTAACTGACATATCCCTCCAACCCTCTCGTTGGTGTTTGAATTCATGTGATAGCATCCAGAGTTATTTGAAGAAATTGAAAGATAATTTTGGCTCACTTTGTATCTAGGCTTTTGGGTATTTACTGGTATTATATTTAATTCTGAATGTAAGATATGTTGGATATTTGAAATGCTTCCAGTAATATTTGAAAAATTTCTTGAACTCTGTATTTTTACTTTTAGTAAGAAAAGTAATTTAACCAATGATTGTGCAACATTGCAGATACAGAAAAAGCACTGAATTGTACATTTTAAAATAGTGAACTTTATGTTATATAAATTTTATCTTACATAAAAAGGAAATAATTTAACCAAAACAAAGAACATTTAGGGGGGAAAAATCACATAATTCCACATATCTACTATTTTAATTTTTATATCCCTTCTAGGTTTTAAATCTGTATATTTTACAAAGTGCTTTTGTAATAAAGTTAATGTTTCATTTTTCAAAATTAGGAAATGCAGGAAAACAAAAATGGCTTGTGTAGGTTGGATATAGTGCCATAAATAGTTACAAATAAATATGGTTGTAGATATATCTGCTTGCACATTTAATGATTTCCTTATAATAAAACTATATATTTGAATTGCTGTATTTTTTTCAGGCTTATGCATTGCCCCAAAATAGGTTGCACACCTTTCTGCACACTCACCAAGTATTGACAGCACCCTTTTCTCTGCACATTGCCAACACTTTGTCAATTTAATGCCTAAAAATTGGCATCTTATTTTCATCTGTATTTTATTATTGCTGTCAGCTTTTTTTCATGTTTATATATCTTTGGTATTATTTATTTTGTAAATGGTATATTCTAGTTTAATGATACATAGATACTCTTAAGGACATTATTATTTTGTTGTTAAGTATTGACATTTTTTTCCAGAATATTTTGTTTGTGTTTTGTATTAACTTGACTTTTATATTGTTCGTGCACTCTTTTGTCTGTTATGCCTTTTGTCCTTGATGTCCTTCTGCTTGATTCAAGGTTATTTGGGATTCCACTGTTTTAAGATATATAGGCTAAAGTTTTAATTTTTCATTTTGTAATCTTAAATCCATATGGATTTTTTTGATGTGAGATGTGATTTATTTTTAAATGATTACATAGACCTCCCAAAACCATTATTACAAGCTTGATTTTTAAAAATATATGTGCTTGGTTGGTTCACTTTCTCAACCTTTGGTTTAATTCATTCTGTAGTTCTTCCTATATAAATACTACATTATTACAGTTATACAGTAATTATGTCATTACTCGTGTAGGGAGATTATTGGGGTTTATGTTAATTTAGGAAGATAGGCAAACAAGAAAATAATATGTAAAATAATTACAGATTGTATTATTTTCTAGGAAGGAAGCAAATATTATAGGATCTGTGTAGTCAACCAGGGAAGACTTGCCTCTCTGAAAAGGCGACTTTTCCATAATAATACTAAAATACGTGAAATACTAAAAGAAAAAGAAAAATGCCTTGCCAGCAAGAGATAATTATCAATAACATATTGCTGTATTTATCCTCAGTATTTTGCTTTTGACAGCCGCATAATATTTCCAACTGCGGCTGTCTCAGGTTTTGGCCATTGCTTTCTCATTTAACATTTGAATGATGTGCTACGTTTGATCTCCTCATATTGCTGCAGCAAATTTTATGGAATGGAAATTTTGGCTAACATTTTAACTATAATATTTAATGGCTGCAGAGTATTCTGATCTGTGGCTAAATGTACCATAAGTTTTAAAATTTATTTTTCTACTAATAGATATTAAGTTTGTTTTCAACCCTACCATTGTTACAAATAACGTGGCAGTGAAGACCTTTAAAAACACAAGGTTTGCGACTATGCGTTGGGAATCAGAGGGCAGTGTCATTATTTGTTTATAGTTCCTGAAGTAGGATTACTGTAGCGAAGCATTCGAACATTGTGTGGTTCTTGCTACAAATTGGTGAGTTGTTTTATTAAAAGTTTGTGCTACTAAGTGTTAAACTTTTAATAAAGGGACAATATTTTTTTTTTTTTGCCTGAATTTGAAGAGAATTATGAAGAGTTATTCCATGGATGCTATAACTTTTAGATGCTTGAAGGAAGAATGTAAAGGTAGATGAAGACACTATTTGAGAATAGTAGAAGACAAAAGTATACAAGTTAACTGCACCATGAATGATTATGTGATAAATGGCATAAGAAAAGTATAAACAAAATGCTATTGGAGCTTAGAGAAATAAGAATTTATAGCTAAAAAGCATGTCACTGTCCTAAATCATACACTGTTAATTCATGGAAAACGGTACCTGATTTTTTTCAGTAATTAGTATATTAATATTTATTCACTTGGTTCTTTATTTGACTTAATTTCATTGTCTTAATCATGGAACATCGTAATTCAGAGAAGCACTTAACAATACAGTTTTATAGACTGGGAGTCTTGGTTTTTTAACAGAGGCAATGCCTGGATTGACATATAGGAGAAATGTAATCTAGGTAATATCCCAGTTTCATTTATAGACTTTAAAAAAATTCATTCAATGTGATTTGAAAAATATAAACAGTAGTCCTCTCACCCACAGATGGTACATTGTTTCAAAACCCCAGTGGATGTCTGAAACTGGATAGTACCAAACTATATATACTGTTTTCTTCTATACATACATACCTGTGATAAAGTCTAATTTATAAATTAGGCACAGTGAGAAATTGATAATAACTAATAATAAAATAGAACAGTTATAAAAATATACTGTAATAAAAGTTATATAATTGGAAACATGTGGCATTGGTTTTTAGTGATTCTTATGCTGAAATAATGTTTTAATTTGAAACCATTCTAAATGCAGCTTATAGGTAGAGAACACAACTTTTTTTCCCCTCAAACATTGAGATGTATGATCCTGCATTTCCCCCTAAATATTTGTGTTTCCCTTCCTCAAGGATATTCGCCTACATAACCATAATATACCATCAAAATTGAAAGTGAAAAACATGTATGTTTCTATACATACATATAGACACACACATATATATACACACAATTATATCTATATTACATTTTTATCTAGATGTATATATTGAAAACCATTAAGTTCACATTGATATCTCTAATTACAGTTAATCACCACAGGGGTCATTCTTTTTATCTTCTCTATAGCTGTCCTTTTGATGGTCAGAAACCATTATCTTAATATGTTTACTTATTTGATCAGTGCCCCATGCGTAACTAATCTACCATATCCCCACACTCCTTCCCTTTTCTCTGTACAGCGGCCTTGCTCACCCCTTTCAAGTGCTATGACACACATGCCAGGTCACTCTCACAAAGATGCCTTCCCCATCCTGTTTGGGTTCAGGTCTTCTAGCAGACCCCCTTGTAAGCCTTTATCTTGCAGGCTCTGACACCCTGCTCTGGACCACAGTGGCTCTCCTTCCAGCATGTTCACCTGCCTTTTTTTTAAGCTCCAGGTAATGATTTTTGGACTGGATTTTCAGGAAGGAAAAGTGGAGAGAAAGAACTGAAATAATTTTGAAAGTTATAACAACAAATATTTATCTGTATTATAGAATTAACTGACAAATGAATAGAAGAAATGTGGAGTTTTTTTAATGCTTAGGTACAAAAAAGGGGGGAGTAGAAAAATTAGTAAAATTGTAATTTTGGGCTGCCATAGAAAAAATGACTAATGGAGATAAAACTTTGGAAAAATTTAGCTTGGAAATGAAAGTTATTTGCAGGTATGTGTAGTGTTGTAGAGGTTACATTTACATATATTTTGATAAATTGAGTTTGGAGAACTTTAAATGGTCTCTAGATTTATTAACAATTGAGACAAAGGTTAATATTTAGAAGGAAGAACACTTTAGACTTTTGAGCCTTTGTTCTTGCACTGCCTAGAACCCTCAAATAAACAGATGATAAACACAAACTAATTGTTCATATTAAGTAATTGATTGTGAAGCATTGTGATTCATTCTTAACTTACGTTCCTATGGTAAAGATTATAAGTTGTTTATTATGTTACAGGTGGTAGTAATTACAGTAATAACATGATGATATTTCCATAGCATTCCTGCCAGGGGCCTGAGTATAGATTTTAATTGAATGATTAATAATTCAGATGACATACACTGATCAGCATTAAAGTGCTAGGAATTATGGACTAAGCTGACGATATAAAAATGGAAATGATCATTTCAGTCATCAAAGGAATTTCCAGGGAAATGCACACTACTAATTACAATTTAATTTAATAATTGTTTTAGTATTGTTCATTTAAGGTGTAAAGATCCAGGGGAGTTATTATTTGGGCTTATTGGGGTTAACATCTTATTTGCCTGATAGGATAGAGTCCTGAAACCAGTAACTATTGTGCTTAAATTTCAAATGCATATTTTGGCAGTTTTATAACTGAACTAGTTATACTTATGCTTATTATTTATGTTTTTATCATATCATGAAAATCAGCCTTCTGTATTTAAACTAACAAATCACTTTTATAGTACTAAGTACAGCAGCTGTTACACGAACAAGAATATTGTACCTAGCCTAGTTTTAAACTCTAATTTCTGACACAAATGAGTTTTCTGACCTTGGACAGATCACTTTGAATCTCAATTTCCTTATCACAACAAACATTTACCTAGTCTTTCTAAGTCAATGCACTGCACTGAAATTAAAAAAAAAAGAGCCACACCCCTGAGAACCTGAGGATGTGGGATGGTGGTGGAGTGGAGACGCTTGGACAGTAATGCCGTCTGCCGTGTTTAACTACCCTTACCTCACGGAGGGCTTGAAATAACTGTGTATATGAATGTGCCTTGTATATATACTGCATATATAATGTGTCTAGTAAATCTGTAAACTAAAAATGTTAATTATAAGCATAAAACAATATATTAGTGCATGTGTATGACTTAGTTGAAAAATCCAAATACCAGGGATCAAGAGCATACAAAGATCAGGGATGGGTGAGAATGATAAGGCAGCTAATATGTTAAATACTTGCTTAATCTCTACTTTGAACTCTTGCTTTGTTGAACTCCTTTGATTATAAACATTTAGGGCACACATATTGTGCTCTTACTTTGCTATTCAGTATAGGTTGCTGAGCAGAACTCTTTTGGTGAGAGTCAGATTTAGCTAATTCAAAAGATTGTCGAGAATTTATTCTTTTCGTCTCCCATTATAAACAAAGTTTAGCTGGGTGGCTTGCATTCTTGTTAACAAAATATAATTTTGCGTTTGACTATTCTGTGCATTTCAATAAATATAAAGTATTTTGCCCAAATTACTTATGCAATATCACTAATTAGTCTTAAGGTTGCACTTGGCTCTATAGTTGCTAAAATATTAGTGCTATCTCTTGCAAACCTTTTGAGTCTTATTTTCCCTTGAGCATTTCAGTTATATAAAGAATCTCAGGGCTTGTTTTTATTAAAGGTTGACAGTATAAGATTTTAATTTTGAGTTTCAAAATTAAATTTTTCATACAGGTTGTTTTTTGCTTTTGTTGAATTATGTTTCAGTAAAATGAGGTATAATGTCATTTAGCAGTTAATAGTAATATTTCTTGATTCAGGAGATCATTACAGATAATTTTGTTCTAAGGAAGAAACTTTATAAAATTTTAGCTGTCTAAAAGGACAAATAAGCGAAGAAATCAAATGAACTGCATTTTGGTTGTTCTAAGTCTGTGTTTCTCTGACCCGTTTAATCAAAATCATCTGGACTACTGTTGCAAGATGTTCATTCCAGGTATGTGAGGATTTGCATTCTGACAAGAATTGCCCTTTACTCCCTGTTTTAAAGTTTAAAGAGCACTGCCCAAAATGTTCTTTAATGTTTAGAGAAAGGAATCAAATTATATATGTCTTGGAAATATAGTTGTATTTTTTGATAACTCAGATGTTTTTGATATAACAAAGTTATTGAGATTTATGTAGTTTTAAAATGTTGCAAAATGGTTTTCCATTAGAAATGTAATAAAGGAGTAGATGGAATGTTTTAAAAAGAGGGAGAGCTCATCACCAATGTTAATTTTATTTTCTGTGTCTGTGATGCATAACTGTAACATACTGTATTCATTTTTAAAAACTTTTCACCTAATGCTATGGCAAACATTTTCTCATGTCAAATGGGGTTTTAAAAAATAACTTTCAGTGGTTGATTAATATTAGTTTTATAGGAATACCAGTATTTTTGGCCTCTATCGTGGTACCTGAAAGGCGCCCCCCCTCACTTCTTTACTATTAAAAATATTATTGCAGTCTTCTTCCTGCATTCTTGATTCTCAGAGTAGATGGCATGATAAAGGATGTGAACTGAAAATGTTATGCCAACTTAAACAATTACCACAAATGTGTAGATGTTCTTGTTTATCTCATCCTCGCCAATACTGAGTAGAAAAGTTTTGTTAAATGCCAAATAAAGCAAAATGACATGGTTAATTTAGTATTAGTGACAGGCTCCTCATTTTAATTTGCATGCCTTTGATCTGAAATTTTTTGGTCTAGCTTTTTATTAAGCATATTTACTACACCACTAACAACAGTTTCTTTATTGTGAATGTTAAAACTATGCATACGCATGGGTTTTTGTTTGTTTGTTTGTTTTTAAGAAATATTGGTGAGATAGATTCACACAATTACGAGTGTGATTCACACAACCCACCGCTGGTCCTTAACATTATATTGCATTTTGGTTTATGAGATTTATAGAACTTGAAAGAATCTGAGTCGCCTAGTTCAAATGATCAAAGTCAGCCTACTTCGGCCTTGAAGGAAACTCCTTTAGCATCGCTTTGTTGACCTGCTCAAGAATAACTCAATTCCTTGCTTCCTTCCTTCTTTCTAGATATCCAAGTAAACTCATTTCTTCATTATGCTCCTATTTCCTTTCCTGATAGCTCTTCTTTTACTGACCTCCAGTGTGGCCATTGGCCTTCAGCTGCCCTCTAAGTTTCATAGAGCTCTCCACTCTGATATTTCCACAGAATATTTACTTTGTCTGATTCTTATATTTTAAAACTAATCCTGTTTCCCTCAGATTAAAACTTACTTCCTTAGTGAATACTGTCCACAGCTAGAAAAAGTCTGATTTCCCCTGTCAAGATATGAAAAAGAACACTTGATTTTTAAGAGGGAATATTTATTGAATGATTAATTCGAATTTCAGGCAATAATGTGATGAATTTAGAGGAACGTGGTGGGGAGACCTCATAAATAGTATCTGTTGATTTCAGCTCTTTTTCAGTTTAGTAGAACTTATAGAAACTTGATTTACAACCTAGAAAAGGTTGCAAACCCTCGCCTAAGACAGTATATTTTAACCACAGAATTCTGGTAATTCATTTCTGGAATAATTAATCATGAGAAAAAATTTTCCAAGTAGACATTTGGATTTTTCTGGTAAAACGAGGATTAAAAAAATAAATAAAAAGGTAGTTATCTACTTGAACATGGCCCTCAAAAGAATACTTTTGTCTCTGCAGGCAATAGCAAGAAATATCATAAACATCCTTTTTAAGGCCTCCCAGCTTTTAATGTATAGCAAGTGAAAACTTTCTAACTTGGTAAATGAAATAATTATTGAGTGGCTGGTTGGATGTTTGCTACTAGCTACACAGCAGAATTATTACTTAGCTCTTAGTGCTGTAATTAGAATAAGTAAACCTCATTTAGTTAATTGCAGAGCCAGGTCATAGGAAACTTGTTTAGCTCGAATTTTAGGATTAGCATGTATATCAGTCTGTATGTTGAAAGATGCTCTTAATGGATTTTGAGGAGATGAAATATTTTTATAGCAAATCTCAGGCCACATATGTATGAAATACCTTAGAAATGATCAGTATCTAATGTAGTCTAGATTGTTCTTGTTAGAGTAAAGCTTCAACGATAAGCATATTAAAACGCAAAACAAAGAATAGTGCCTTCCCTGGATAACATTTTTATCTACTTCATGGGTGGTATCATCTCTTCATTTTACTAAATAAATCTACTTTTAAATTTCCTATTCATTACTTCACTCCTCACGATTTCACTTCTCTCCTTAATGTAAAACCGCTTTTATTAAAGGTCAGTAAAGGCCTTCTGTGGTCACTTTAATTCCTTTTTTTGTTATTACTGACCGCTTTTCTTTGTACTTTTTTCTCACTTTTTGTGATACTGCCTGTTTGTTTAGGATCCTTTCCACTGGCCATCTTTAAATATTGGTGTAATTATTATAATAAAAATTCATGTTATTTTCTTCAAAACCTCATGAACAGACATTTCATTAATGTTTTATTCTTAGGCTTGAAATGTAATATCCTTGAACAGTAATGGAATATAGCCTTCATGAGCTTGACTTCAAAGATAAAATGGACATGAGTAATTTTAACCTGCTCATAATGTTAAAGTACAGGTATAATGCTACAAATTCTAGTTACTCTTATTTTATAATCTTCACGAAGTATTTAACATCTTCTATTGTAAGTATTACGATATTTTGTTTAAAGGACAAAAATTTTAATCTATTTTCCCATAAAATTCAGTAAAATGAGAAATGATAATAACTTCATTGCAGAATGTATATAGTGCATTTCAAAATCAGATAAACGTAAAATAGTTATTAATTTGGATCACTTAACATCTTAAAATATTAGTTATAAAGAAATATAAAATATTACGCATTTATACATATAAAGAAATCATAAAATTTTGCATGTAGACATTCTCTTTATATTTTATTGAAAAATTTTGTTTTCTTAATCTGGGACGTATAATTCTGAATTTTGTTATTCTTTAACGTTTCCTAAATAATACAGATAAACTTGATTGAGGTTGTTCCATAAGTTCTGCGATTAAGTAGAATTCGAGTTGATGAGACTAATTATAGCTCTCTATTTTGCAACCCTTTCTAGGTTGTAAATCAAGTTTGCTATACACTACTTACTATACCTTCCCTTTAGTGAAGCCAATTAGCAGGAATCAACTGTAGTTCTAAGTCATCCCGAGAGTATTAGGACTTGGCTGCTATAATTTCTCTTTTTATGATTATAAGTTTTCTGAAATTCTGTTATGGAGGGCAAGTAAAAGAAAAAGTATTACTGGAGGAAATCCCTATTAGTAAAATAAATTTAGATGACCCTATTTGTGAATTATTGATTGTGATCTGTGCGTGATGAGAATATTTAAACACCTGAGAGCAAAATTGGCAACTTATCTAGTTTTTAAATTAGACTAGAAATTTACTTGTTAGAACTTTATTTCTCTGTAATTTTGCAATATGCTTTTTAGTTACATTGGTTATTCATAATGAAGAAAATACATGTTAGTTTTAGAAAGATCAGAAAATATAAAATATTGGTAGAGGGGAAAGAAAGCCTGGGTCCAAAACACAGCTCTGGGGTTCCCTTCTAGGTCACCAATGTGTGTCCTCCTTTCTTTAACAATGTGTAGGTATTGCGGCCTCCAGGCCTCATACCTAATCTTTTGTCCAGTGTTCGGTTCTCTCCTCTATCCCCGTTTAGGTTCTCATCCCTTACTTGGCCAGTCCACCTTTCCACTGCTTCTCTGGATCTCCCATCCTGTGTTCAACACATTGCCTTATACAGAATTTTTAACTGCTTCCTAGTACTTTCCTTCTACCCCCTTGCCCAGAGTGAAACTTGGTCCTTGGAGGACCATTTCTCCTATAGCTCGCAACTTTGTCAAGAGTGAGCTTTGTTTTCTCACCTCGTGAGCCAAGATGGGAGGGAGATGACCTTGGTTATATCCTTATTATTAAAACTTCCTGTTACACTGGGGCCCTGCAAATTAGAAAGAAATAGAAATCATCTTAGTTTAGACCTAAAAATTAAATGTCAAATTCTAAACCATAGGAAAAAGTAATTAAGGTCTCTCATCTTTGATTTGGCTCTTCTAATTGAGTTTGAGTCGGAAGGAAGAAGTGTTTTGTTTCTTAATTCCAAGATAGAATCTACAGTGAAACATATAATCTGATTTGGGGGAAATAAGAAATTGTACAGTAAATGCACACTTTGATTATAAGAGATGTTCTTTTTTAGAAATGTTGATGGGGAGAAATGGATATCTTAGAATTAAGGAAATTAAACAGTTGTTCTTAAAAATAAAGTTTTTATTTGCCCAGAATCATCTTAGAAATAACTTAGAAATGACTACAAGCATAATTGTGGAGATGCGAACTAGAGAAACACTTGTTATACACATGAACAATGTTGAATTGGATTGTGAAACCATCTTTTCCTTGGCCAAGTGATACACCCTGTATTTTCTGTAGTGTTTACTTTGATAGAGATCACTCAGTTAGTGTAGTCATGGTTCAAATTGTAAGTTAGGATAAGAGTCTATAAAATATAGAGAATAAGCTGGTAAAATAGGAAACTTATTTTTCTTCAGGTTAGCTACTTCTTTCCAACCTCACTATTAATTTACTCTGACATGTTTTTAACAGTTCATAACTGTTGGTGTCTTGAAATTTTTTGTCTTGATTTTAAGCAAGATAAGCTATGTCTTGTTGCTGTAACCAACCTTCAGGGATACCATGGAAGAGTGGATCTTAAAGCCTTGACCCGTAATTTCAGTGTGAGTTGTCTAGGAATAGATGGAAGTTTATTTAAATACCTCATGACATGTTAAAAATTGGCCATAGCTTAAGTTTTAGTTCAGAGCCCTCCACACACTTTGTCGTTAATATTATAGATTGTATCGTTAAACATTACATATGCATTAACGTAGATTTATAATTATTTTTAATTTATCTTAAATTTTATAGAAAATATGAAATGGAATTACAGTAATACTGGTTTTTACATGTTTCCATGTATTTTATTTACCTTTACCGGAGATCTTTATATCTCCACATGGCTTTGAATTACTGTCTAGGGTTGTTTCCTTTCAACCTGAAGGACTCTCTTCAGAATACAGAGCTGAAGTGATAATGTAGTGATAATGAATTCCCTCAGTTTTTTGTGTATCTGGGCACGTCTTAATTTCTACCTCAGTTTTTTAAGCACGGTTTTGCCAGATACAGAAATCTCATTTGACAGTTGTATCATCACACTGCCTCTGGCCTCCAAGATTTCAACTGAGAAATTGGCTGATAATCTTAGTGAGGATTCCTTCTTTGTGATGTATCGCTTCTTTCTTGGTGCTTTCAAGAGTCTCTTTGTCTTTGGCGTTCATCAGTTGGATCATGATGTGTTCCAGTGTGGATCACCATGGATTTATCCTACTAAGAATTCCTTGAGATTCTTGGGTTTATAGCTTCATGTCTTTCATCAATTTGGAAGAATTTTTGGTCATTTTTTTTTCTTCAGATAATCCTTTTTCTTTTTTCTTCTGAAACTCTCATTGCACATATATTAATCCAGTTGATGATGTTCACAAATTCCTTAGGCTATGTTTACTTTTCTTCATTCTTTTTTCTTTCTGCTCTTTAGACTTTATAATTTTAATTGTCCTATTTTCCAGTTTGCTGATTCTTTCTTCAGTCAGCCCAGTTGTGCTGTAGAACCTTTCTAGTGAATTTTTAAATTCAGTTATTGTATTTTTTAGTTCCAGAATTTTTGTTTGGTTTCTTTTTACAATTTCTATCTCTTTGTTGATATTTTTGTTTTGTTCTTACATTTTCCCCCCTAATTTCCATTAGTTCTTTGTACCTATTTTCCTTTAGCTCTTTGGACATATTTAAGACAGCTATTTTAAAGTTTTCATCTACTAAGTACCAGTATCTGTGCTGCTTTAGAAATGGTTTCTGGGAATTTGTTTTGTTCCTTTCTGGGGACTCTGTTGTCCTGTTTCTTTGCATGCCTTTTGATTTGTTGTTGTTGTTGAAAAATGTGCGTTTTTAAAAAGTCACCCTTTCAAGTCTTTGCAGATTGGCTATATATCAGGGGAAACTGATATATATAGTTAGCTGGCCATGCTCTGAACCTAAAGATCAGCCTGAAGTGAAAGTTTAAGGTCATCTCAAAACCTTTCTGAACATGTATATTGCTTTGGCCTGTGTGTGGCTTCCTCAGTTTCTCCTCTATGTGTGAATTTTTTAATATAGTATACTTTTACATTTAACATCCAAAAATATTTTTATTAGTACCCCAAATTTTCATTTATGCTTCTAAGTGAAAATATTGTAGATAGTTCTGATAATCCTCAAATGTTTGAGTTTTATTCTAATCTTTTCTCCTTTGTTTAAGATATAAGAGTTAAGAACAAAGCAGGTGTGAAGAACTGTAACTTATTTTCCTGTGACTTAGAAATATCTGGAATTTTCATGTCTAAAAATAATGGCATCCCCTCATTCAAAAGGAGTAAGCCCCAGACCACCTAGAGCGGATCTTACCTTTCTTGAGAGTCAGTATGAAAAGAACTCAACCTAGGCATAGAAATAGTAAGGTTAATATTGTGACATTAGTTATTTAGGCTAAAGATGTTTATTAACCTATCAATAACTGGATTCTTTAGTCCTGTGCCATATTAATTGAGAATTACAATATGATTGTAATTTATTTTAACTGTGTATTATGTATATTCTGAAGCTGTTTATATTTTGATAAAAATTAATTGTGTATTTGGTGTGGTATATTAGACTTGACATGAAGGGTGAAGGAAGAGTGATATTAGAGGAAATTGTGTCCTACCTTCCTCCATTCCCACCTCCTGCCTCAGTCACAAGCACTATAAAAAGTAATTACCTATCTTTATTTTTTTTATTTTTTTTTTTTTAAGTCTAATTTATACTTTGGCTGTGTGGTATATGGGTGGTATAAATTGGAAGTATTTTTTTGTGGTTCACTTTTATACTGATGTGCATCGTGATTAATTTTCTTTTATGAGCAGATTCCTACTTTTCATAATTTCTTTGGTCAATGTCTGTATTAAGTGTTTATAGTTCACTTCTTCTATGTTTTATTTCACTAAAGTAGCAATATATAATCCAGTGTTTCTTTCATGACTAACTTTGACCTTAACGAAACATTACTGTTAAAATGGAGGCTACTTTATTAGATACATTACTTTTAAAGAACACAGATTGTAAAATTATAAAGCTAAAAGAATCCTTGGAATCCTATGAGTAATTTGATAAGAAAATGAATACAAAGAACTTACTCTAATAGGAAGTCTTTATATAGTACATTTTCTAATGTCACTTCTTTGTCCCACCAAGAAATACTTGCATAAAGCAAGTTTGATTATAGCATTGGTTTAATATTAAAGTCAATAACATGACTGAGTTTAACAGATTTTTTTTTTTCTCCCTATTTCTTTTAGGTGAATCTGGACTGGGAAAGTCAACGTTAATCAACTCATTATTCCTCACAGATTTGTATTCTCCAGAGTATCCAGGTCCTTCCCATAGAATAAAAAAGACTGTGCAGGTATGTATGTTAGTATTGTTAATTGATGATAAGCTGTAGTAATGTTTATAACACAAAAAATAGAGCCTATAACTTTTATTATGCTTCACTAGAGGTAGGTTTCAGATTTGGCCTCAACCAATATAAAGTGGTAAACATGATTATTGATAAAAGAGAGGGAAAGAAGTACAGCTAATTAGAGGAATTATTTTGATTAAAACCTTCTAAATTTATCTTGAGGGACCCTCCTAGAGATTATGCTATAATGTAGAAAATAATACCTCTGGAGTTATGCTGTCTGATAATGATAGCTACTTGCCATCTATGGCTATTTAAGTTTGAATGAGCTAAAAGTAAATAAAATTAAAAATTCAGTTTCTAATTTGCAGTAGTCACATTTCAAGTGCTCAATAGCCATATGTGGCAAATGGCTATAATTTGTACAGCGCAGATATATTTTCACCATTGCAGAACGTTCTGTTGGACGGTATAGAGAAAACATGACTCAAGGAAAAGTCATTATTATTTAAATACAGTGTTCTATATTAGTCAATAGAATAATACCACATTGATGGTTGAATGGCAGTAGCAATTCGTTAAGGCTTCCAAGCTATGTTGGTCTAATTTAGTACTTTTCAATCTTTTATGTGCATTCAGATCACCTGGGGAGCCTGGTAAGTTTAGTTTCTGTTTTAGTAGGTCTGAAGTGTGCTGGGAGTCTGCATTTCTAACAAAATCCCAGGTGATGGCAATGCTGCTGGCCCACAGACCACATTTCATATAGCAAAGTGCTGGACTCTAGATGCGCACTGTTCAGTACAGTAGCCGGTAGCCACATGTGGCTGTTGAGCTCTTAAAATACGGGTAGTCCAGATTGAGATGTTATGCAAGTATAAAATACACCTCTGATTTTGAAGACCTAGTACATAGAAAAGAAGTATTTCTTTAACAGTTTTTGAAATATTGATTACATTTTGTAGTGATAATATTTTGGTTATATTGGGTTAAATAAAATACATTAATTTCACCTGTTTGTTATTTTTAAAGTGGCTGCCGAAAATTTTCACATTACTTTCGTGGCTCATATTACATTTTTGTTGAGCAGCACTGCTCTAAATTATTGACTGAAAAAATTGTTGGTGGAATGACACAGCACGTAAACAGGAGAAAGTGAACAGTGCTGGCAGGAACAGGCTTTATTAAGGTAGTGATGCTGGAGCTGGATTTGAAGGATTGGTAGTGATTATCTCGGCGCACAAGAAGGGCAGTCTGGAAATTCTGGGCAGAAACATATGTATCAAACAGCAAGATGCAGTTTAGTAATTAGATTCCTAAGATGTAATTCTGGGATGTGAATATTTTATTTCTCCTCTTTTAAAGCCTTTTTTATTTTAGGAATTTTTTCGTATCCCTCATAAAGCTTGAGATTTCAGATTACCTGCAAAACTAAAAACTTGCTACTACGTGTTTTTATTTATTTTGTGATCATACTGGATATTTTAACCCTAAGCAAGAAGTTAAACTTGACTTTCTTAATTTCGGTATTTCAATTCAAGATCAGTAAACTAGGTATGTAGAAAATGTTATAGGAACCCCAGTGTAAATACCTAATTTTGGGCATATTTAGTGTAAAATACCTGTTAGCTCTTAATGGTCATGTACCTACCAATAGCGTTCTTGGTGATTATTGTTGGTAAGGACATTTTCTGAGTCCTCTTTGTATTTCTAGCACTTAGCAGCATGCCAGGCCTACATTAATAATAAAACAGGGTGAGTCATTAACATCTTCCAGGTGTTGTTGGAAGCACTTTAGATGCATTAACTTATTTAATTCTTTTAAGAACTTTATGAGGTAAGTGGTATTTTTATCCCCGTTTACGGATGTGGAAATTGAGGCACAGAGATGGTGATATGCCTGAGGTCAATGTAGTTAGAGTGATGACTTCAGATACAAGTCTAAACAGTCTGGTTTAGTCTGTTCTATCAAACTGTGTACTATTTCTATATTGTAGATAATAAATACTAGTTTAGTAGATTAACCAATTCTTAAGAAGTGGATTCGCTTTTCTTTATCTCATCCTCCCCTTTTTAATAATATTTGGTTCAACAAATGGTTTTCTTTTGCCTTATTTTACCTTTTCCTTTAAAAACATAGCGAAGGTAGATATTTTCCTATTTAGGCAATTTAGACAAAATGAAGACAAAATAGTTTGATCCGTGAAGTCATTTCTTTACCATAGTTTTGTAATACAGGAATAGTTCAAATAACATGGAAAATGCCTCTATAGGCTATAACGTCTGATCTGTCTGATGCTAGCTATAAGGATACGTAAGAGAAGTGTTTTTTTATAATAGTGCACACATGATGTTTTCTGTCACTTATTAGGTTTGAATTTGCAAGATGAACTCAGGAGGATATTGACTTTCCTTTAAGTATTAGGTTTGACATTCCAGTAAGCTACTGCTGGGTGGAAGCCAGTTAACTCATGAAAGTTTTGTACCTTACCATGTTTTATTTCACTTTGTTTAATAAACAAAGAACAATATTTCTAGCTCTCTAGATTCACCCATGCAGTGATTTTTGCTAGTTTTTGAACAGATGAGTGTATGGTCTCATGCAGTCTCCAACACATAGAAATCTAGTTTGATGTACTGTGCAACAATGTATTTGCTCAAACAACGAGAGTGCTTGTAATGTAGTTGTAACTGTGCTTACTCTGTCATGGTCCACATATTACAAACAGTATATTAAATAGGATTCATATTCAGTTGTCATCAGTGATTCCCCACATTGTGAAACTGAATATTTTTTCTTTTTGTTATATCTTCTCAATTTTATATAGTGAGCATGCTTTTATAATTGAAAACAAAATAAATAAATAAATAAAAAAAAACCTTTCAGAAAAGGAAATATACTAAAAGATAAAAAGTACCCATGGGTGGAGTAAAATTCATATTAAAAATTGGTTCTAGGTCAGTTCAGCAAAGCCTGTCTTTTAATAATAGTCCTTATGCCAAAATCGAATCTGCCAAACAAATCAACAAATTTATCAAAAATATTGACAGACGGTATGGTACTGTCTACCCTAAACCAGCTGCTCTTTCTGCAGAAGTTTTCTTCTCACTCAGTGACAATTCTACCTTTCCAGCTGCTCAGACCAAATAACTTGGTGCCATCTTTAACTCCATTCTTCTCTTAACTCCACATGTAGTCTCATCAGTAAATCCTGTTACCTCCTTCACAACGTACTCAAATCCTACTACCACTTTTCCCCACTTCCCTGCTACCACTCATATCCACTGTTCCATCCTCATCTCTCTTCCTGGATTATTGCAGTAGCCTCTTCACTCACCTCTCTGGTTTGATCCTTGGCCAACACCCTAATCTCTTTAACAAAGCAGCTAGAGTTTTCTTTTATAGTGTGAGAGTTTCCTTTTATAGTGTAAATCAGATTCCCTGGCACCTTTTAGCCCTAAACCCTTCAGTGGCTTCCTGTCTCATTCAGAGCAAGGCCAGAGTCCTTAACAATATCTAGGAGACCCTATAGGATTTGTCCTCACCGCCCTCTTCAACCTATTTCCTACACTTTTCCACTTTTGCCTTATTCTGCTCTAGCCAGACCAACCTCCTTTTTGTTCTTTGAACAGGCTAATGCTGCTTCTACCCCACGGTCCTTTCACTTCTATATCTCTGCCTACAGTGTCCTTCCCTGAGATAGCCTCATGACTTGCTCCCTAATTTTTATCAGTTCTCTGCTTAAAAGTTGCTTTCTCAGTTATGCCACCCTATAAACTCCCTCCAGTCCCTACCCCCAGCTCCAAAGGTATAAGCTCCATGAGAGTAGGGACTTCATTTTTTCAGTACTATAAGCTCAATTCCTAGAACTGTATCTGTTATGTGTTAGCATCCAATATTTGTTGAATGATCAAACAAACGATTTAAAAATTTATAAGTGTTTTGTTGGGATATTTGAAAATTTGAGGACCTTTGAAGTTTTGTTGATCTTTGTTTCTTGATCTGTAAAGTCCTGTGACTCACCATTGTAGATTAAATGGAATAGTTTTAAATCTGAGGATCTTTTTCAAAGTTTTATTGATTATTTGAATTTTGTCTTGAGCAATATTTTTTAAAATTTAATTTTTAATTGTTGTGCAGCTTGTATACTAAATGGACACAAATTTAAGCGTAGAGCTTAATGAGTTTTTTTATATGTATTTCTATATCCAGGTAACTACCACCCAGATTAAGGTATACATTTCTAGCACTCCAGAAGGTTTCCTGTGCCTCCTCTCACTCAGTATTATACCTGCCCCTGAATATAAACACTTTTCTGACTTCTATCTGTATGGATTAATTTTGCCTGTTCTTGAATTTTATTTAAATATATTTCTTGTGTTTGATTTCTTTCACTGAAGAATTTATCTGTGGTATTTGTTCATGTTGTATTAGTTGTGGTTCTGTTTCATTGCTGTATAGTATTCCATTGTAGGACTATATCACAGCTATCATTTCTATAGATTTTTAGTTTTTGACCAATGTGAATATTCTTGTACAAGTCTTTTGGTGGACATAGGCACTCATTTTTATTGTGTACATGTGTGTACATAAAGTTATTAAGGTATTTCATTGTTTAAGTATATTTTCTTTGATTTTTATAAAATTGAACATGTCTTTTATACTCATTAACTGTTCAAATCTTATTGAAGTGGTTTGACCATCTTCATATTTCCTTTGTTTTCCTTCTTGATCTGGAGAAGGCTTATCTAGATAATAATGGTCCATTACATTTCAGAAATTGCAGACAATTTTTCCCAGGCTAGCGTCTGTTAAAGACATGGGGAAAGGTTCTCAATTCATTAGAATTCTTTTTGCTTTGGCCTGTCTTCAGAAGAATCCAGTCTAAACTCACTTTATCTTCCTTTAAGGTAACACTTCAAAAGTGCCCTCTTTTATTGTGAATATCTTCCTGACTTTTTTAAAAACAAAGGAGTAATTAGGGCTGAGAGAGTATCTCTAGTAAGATTTTTAAGACAAAGGCCTCTGTGCCACTGTTAAATCCTCCACCTTTTCTTTTCTTTTTAACCAAAAGTAAGACTACATCCTGAGAACTGAGAACTGGATTGATAGTTAGAGTACCAGAGAAGTCCTCTTTCCTTAAGTGTACCATGGACCTTCTAAATTCTTTTCCCACTTACTCAGGAGAGAACACGACATGTTAGAGAATAGAATGTAATTTTCTTTTTCAGTTGACTGGCTCTTCATGAAGCCTGTAATCTGTCTGATCTGCTCTTGGAAGCTCGTAAATTCTCTCAGTAGAGAGTGGTCAGAAGTATTGTATCTTTGCCCAGACATATTAGACCAGGAGAAACATATAATCCTGAATTTCAAAAGGCATATGTCTACAGTTTCCCTGACCTGAAGGCTTTCTGGAACACTTCCAACTGTCAAAAAAAAAAAAAAAAAAAAAAAAAAGAAAAGAAGGAGGAGGAGGAGGAGGAGGAGAATAGAAAAATCCTGTGATGTGACCAAATAGAGAGTGAAATTTTAATAAAGACCATGATTTCATAATTTCTTTGAGCATCGTTTATTTACAGGAGACTTGTATCTTAGAAAGGAATTCCTTCACAGTCTTGGAAGGAAAGAGAGGCTGTCTACATTGAATAGAAATGATTTTGAGCTTCCTGTTACATATAAGTGGTTCCGATTTGAGCGAAGTTTTCAATATTTGGTAGAAGCCCTCTAAGATTAATTCTTGACCTCCTATGTTGGGCCTCATGACCCTAAGCTAAGCAGTTTCAAATGCGAGCTGACACTCTAGTCCTGGAATTGTTTATACTGTAGTGGTTCTCAAACTTGAGTGTGCATCACAGTCACCTGAAAGACTTGCTAAAACAGATTGCTGAGACCCCACCCTAGAGTTTGCTGTTTAGTAGGTTTGAGGCAGGGTCCAAAGAATTTGCATGTCTAGTAAGTTCCCAGGCTATACAGCTGCCAGTCTGGGTGCTACACTTTGAGAACCAGTGCTCTGTACTGTTTCTGGCCTAGGCTGGTTTCATCCTATCTCTATGGGAAGAAAGTAAGAGAGGGAACTGTTTTTCCTTAGTTCTTTCAGAATTTTTCAAATTGAGTGAAGAAGCATCATGTTACTTCTGTTTTCATTCATATATATTTTTTCAATAGACTGATTAAAATGAAGTGATAGAAACAATTGAACACTTGAGTTCTACTTCATGTTCCAGTCTCAAATATAGATCCTCAGATTAACAGTATTATTAAGAGCAATACTACATACAATATCTGGTGTATGGTAGCAAATCTTACTACTTTGTTACATTTAAAATTTTTTAGATCGTATTTCGCGTCAGCGAAAGGTTGCCAGCTATCTTCTAGGAAAAGACTGTCCTTTATTCTGAGACTAAAATCCGTTTCAATTTCTTTTGTGAAATGAGTGTTAGATTTTTTTTTCCTTTTTTAAGTTCTTAGTTGAGAACCTTATGTTGGGCCTCTTTAAAACTTTTTTTTCTTGGTTTGTAAAGTCCTCTAAATGTAAATCACTGTTGTAGGTTAAATAGATAACAAAGATTTTAGAGGTGAGGTAAGTTGAAAACAATGAATTCTATCCCAGAGATAACATGTTATAGACTATTTGAAACATTTTTATAGAGTCCAATTAGAAAATGTTCCTGTTGATGCTGCTCCAGTGTTGGTAGTTTTTTTGAACCAGTCATTCACAGAACAGACACTGGAATGCTTGTTTTATACTAGGCTTTGGGACTACAGTGGTGATGGACACAATTCTCAAGGATCTCAATCAAGTGAAGGATATAACAAACAATTATGATTTAGTGAGAAAGATGCTGCTGCTGTAAGGTACTATGAAGGTGACTTTGGCAAGGTAGATTTTAGTGAAGTAGGAATGGAGAGCAAGATAGCAGTGGATTGAGAAGTGAATGTTAAGTGAGGCAGTGAAATTGGGACTTTAGGAAGGAAGGAATGCGAGGGGAATACCTAGGGGTTGAGTATTAGGGGACTGAGAGAGTCATGTGGTTTTTATTTCCTGGGAATATTTATATCCTATGAAGAATCAGTCCCTAAGAGATGAGAGGTTGAAGATATAGGGGAAATAGTCTAAATAGTGTCAAGATGACTCTAAAATGGAAAGTGACCAGAAACTCAGCATAGATTGAGAAATTAGCCTTAGGGAGAAAGATCTGTTCCAATGAACAGGAGAAAATAAGTGATGGCTTAAGACAAATCAGAGATGCTCTTGTCTTCAAGCAGAGATAAGGTAATTTTCAGAGCATGGTGGCAAAGACAGGTAGAGCTTGGGAAGAGCCTTTCGGGAAAATGAGAAAGGCATGAGACTAAGCAGCACATGAAAGGATTATCAGGTAGCAGAGAAGTTCTTTTTGAGGTTGAAGTTCATGAATTTTATGGAATAGAAAGGTATCTGAGCTGGAAAGGAAAAGAAATAAATGGTTTGAGAAGGGGGTTGCTAACAGAAAATGAAAGGGACAAGGGACTTAAGATATCAGTGTAGGGGGATGGGAATGAGATGTAGTGGTTCAGAGAGTAGAAGGCAGAATTAGAACCTTTAGATCAACTTTTTCTTCTCAATAAACTAGTTCTGGGGGTTGACGAGAGGAAGTAGTCTTTAGGCATAACTTCTGTTGGTTCCTGCTTTTTGTTTCTTGTGGAACATAATGAAGCATTTTAGATGATGTTTGTCTTTGGAGCCATTAAATAAAGTAGATAGCTTTTGTGTTTGAGCTAAGTGGACTATCTCAGGCTGTTCAAGTCTGTAAAGCTTTAGCTTTAATGCCGAGCAAGTGTAGGTAGCAGTAGCTCTTGACAGAAAATTTTAACCCTCTCCTCAAAATTTAATATAGTTAATTAACACTTTTTATTTACCATAACAAATGGCTTTTAAACATTAGGTTAGAAAAGTTTTGTGTATTTAGCTATCTTTTGAAAATGAAAGAAATAAAGCAGTATCATTGAGAGTTTGACTTTGTTTTCTCAGAATGAAAAAACTATTATTAGAAAAAATGAATGCCTTGGATTTCTGGAATCTAGAAATCCAAAGAGGCCTTAATAAATTAATTAGACATAAACAATATAATGGGCTTTAGTTTTATTTTTCAGAGAGAAAGAGTTGAAAATGCCCTTGATTCATTTCTTCAGTATTATGTATTTAATCTTAGAGAACTCTGAGTGATGCCATAAAATATGCTGATGTGACCTGCTTAAATAAAGTGCATGGGAAAGTGGCCATTTGGAATATATTTGTAAAGAAAAGTTTGAAATTCCTGGACTTGAACTGATTTGTTTTCCATGGATCCCATGAGGATACTTGCAAAAGCAGATGATAAGATACAGTTGGATCCTGTGAATGGCACTAGTTTACAGTTATGTTTTCTGGATTTTTTTCCATATGTTGCTGTGTTCTTTGTATCTGACCATGTATGGATACACAGAATTTCATAGGCCAGAGAAGAAAGGACGCTTTATAAATAGACTAAAGTATATAAAATGCAGATCTTCATTTTTCTTATTGTGTCAGTAAACAAGTTGTTGAACTGATTTTTAAAAATCAAAACAAGGAGACAAAGATCTTAAAGTTTAGGCTATTATGGTGTGTGATTAGTATACAGTTTATTACTGAAGGTAAAAATGGGCTTCGTTTAGTAATAAGAGAACCAGAAATGGTTTGAAGTAAAATTGGGAAATGATTTGTGTAGCACAATTACATTTTTGCATCAGTTTCTAATATACAGTACTGTCATTTAGAAAAATTTTTAGGTAAAGGGGTGGTATAATTACTTTAGATTTTTCTGTTTTAGTGACTGTTACCATAAGTGAATGATGGAGGTGGAGGTGAATTTGAGGAATATTGAAGTATTAGATTTGACTAGATTGTCCTTTAAAAAAAATTGATATATAATTGACATATAACCAGATTGGTCTTTTCGCTAGAGGACCACCAGGCATATAAAATGTGAGCTTCCTGGGCCACTTGAGATAATATCACTTACATTTTTGTTTTAGTTTTGATAATCTAACACCGATGGTTCTGATTATTTTCTGTTATTTTGCCCCTCTCATATTATTAGAGTAACCTGGCATCAGACAAGCTGTATTATCTTGGCTATGTGATGTGAAACACTGGTATCTTAAGTCATGTGCATCTATCATTGATTTTGAAGATGACCAGAAAATATTAGAACCCATATTTTTTAATGTTTTTTTTTAAACATTACAGAGAAATTAATACTTAATATTTAGTGTTCAGATTGCCAATTGTAAATATTTGGTAGATTATAAATATACTTCTTTTGGGGGTGTTCAAGTTTTTCACTGAGAATTTACACCAGAGTCAAAGCAGTCTGAAAACTATTGGCCTAAAATATAAGACTTTTGCCTCTTATTTGTCTAAAAGAAGATGAGAAGCTCCTCCTTGGACTTGCATGTCCAAATCTCAGGCAGTGTCTTCAGTTTTAACAAGTTTCTTTTTTGATAATATTCTTTTAACAAAATAACTTACAATTCCATTAGACCTGTACTGTCCAATACAGTAGTCTAAGTCACTAAGCCATGTGGCTATTTAAATTTAAGTTGATTTGAATTAAATTAAGCATTCTGTTCTTCAGTTACTTTTGTCACATTTCAAGGGTTAAGTAGCCATGTGGGGATACCAAATTGGGCAGTGCAGATATAGAACATGTTTATCATTTCGGAAAGTTCTATTAGACAGTGCTGATACAGACTTTTTGCTCAGCAATCTTACTTTCATCTTCTCAGTCTCTCCATGCATCAACTGGCATCTGTAAGAAAATGCCAAAAGAAAATGGAAAGACATCATTTCTGTAATATCTGAAGGGGAACCAAACTTCTACCCAGAAATTAGTCATTTTTCCTTTCCAAACTGTGTTAAACAGCATAGATAGTTGAAGTTGCTTTTCACACATCTGTGATTACATTTTCCCTTTAAGTCTGGTAGTACTTAATTTATATCATATTATTGCAGTTAATGCTCAAAGTTTAATATAATTATTGCCCCTTAAGTTAGCCTTTGAGCATACATGGAGCCTCTAGTCTTAGTAAGTACTTGATATAAATGTACAGTGAATGGAAGCTTTTCTTTTTCTGTGAGAATTATTATTCTTTTCTGTTTAAATCATCAGTCAGTGTTCACTTTATCTTGCAGCAGCCTAAGCCTAAGATGAATGAATGATACACATTCTGATACATAACTTGGGGTCACAGAAAATTTTCAATTGTAGGAGGAACTGTTACTGTTTAAGTCCTGTATGCTTTCTCAAGTAGAGTATTTTTACAAATTCTAAAGAGAACTGAAGATCTTAATCAGAGTTAATAGGGTTTTACCCTACCAGAATATATTTTTTTCAATGCCTGGATGTTTGCTGATTGCTTTGGCCTAAATGTGCAATATCACGTTTGAGAAGAGAACTGGATCTTAGCCATAACATAAACACAAGTGTAAACAATTACAGACATGTGGAGAAAGATTTGGGAATGGTAATAAGTTCACCTGAGTAATTGGTTTGAACCAAACTAGATGGAGATAGTCCAAGAAAACATTTACTCTGAGTGCTAGATTAGATGTAATTGTCTGATTAATCACTTTTGATCTCTGAATTATTGAATCATTCCAGTACACTGTTTATTTGTATTATTAGATGTGCATTTAGGTTATATAAGTATTAGATGTCTTTAGTGATTATTAATATTTTATCAGTTCTTGTTTTCCTTCTTTATATCAACTGTGAGCCATAAACCCACTATTTACATATGTGCTTTTTTTTCCCTCGAATGATTAGGACTTCTAATGCCCGTAATAATTAATTCTAAAGAAAATGTGGAGTTGGGTAAATTTAGTTTGCAAAAAGCTTGTCTATTGGTTGGTTTGATTAACGCTCATGTCCCTACGTCTTACCTTATAGAAAACTATAGGTGTAATGTACGGTATTAATATCTGCACCAATGACTCTTACAGGTAGAACAGTCCAAAGTGTTAATCAAAGAAGGTGGTGTTCAGTTGCTGCTCACGATAGTTGATACCCCGGGATTTGGAGACGCAGTGGATAATAGTAATTGGTAAGAAGGGTTTGTCATCACTGCTTTCCATTGCATTTGGAGTATGAGATGGTTAGACTTTTTCTGCTTAACATTTAAAAATGTCTCATCTTATTAGAGGCCACTAAACTTCATTTGCTATGACTTGGGTTTATCTACCAACTTTGCCACTTACTTAACAATGTTGCTTAATTTCTTTGCACTGATTTTTTTTCTATAAAATAGAGATAACACTTTTCCTAGAATTATTTTGAAGACAAATTCTAAAACATATGAGAATTTTTATTATTATAGGAAATTTAAAACTTTTCATTCTCTTCTATAATTTTATACATTATTTTCTGTCACATACTAATTTAAATCTTATTTTAGATCTTCAGTTTTCCCATATGTCATAAATGAAGAAAACATCCATGGCATTTTAGTTGGTAGTAATATTTTAGTATTTTATAAACAACATTTTAATTTTTCTTTGAATTCCATGTTGTTTTTGAAGTAAAGTTGTGTCAACTTTTAAAACACCCAAATAAGTTCATCATGAGAGTTTCATTTTGTTTAATCTTTTTATTTAAAATGAAATCTTATTTGGATGTAATTTCTCATATTATAAAGTATTTTAGCATCAGGGGAAATAATATAATAATTTTGTTGTGTTTTGACTCTAAACAATTTTCTTTCATATGGAAAGTTTAGAAGTAATGACTCAAGACTTAGTCAACATAATTTATAGGTGTTTTAAATCAGTGTATATTGTAGAATAATTTGAGATATCTTCTAATGGTTAGATTGGTTTTGTTTATTTAAAAATATTGATTATTGCCCTTTGACAGCCATCAGTTGTACATTTATATGTAGAATTGCAACTTAATTATTTTATTTATCTGCGTTCTTTAGCTGGCAGCCTGTTATCGACTACATTGATAGTAAATTTGAGGACTACCTAAATGCAGAATCTCGAGTGAACAGACGTCAGATGCCTGATAACAGGGTGCAGTGTTGTTTATACTTCATTGCTCCTTCGGGACATGGGTCAGTACCTTGATGCTTCTGATAATGCTTTTTGTTGTTGTTGTTGTTTATTACTCAGCTTTGGGTGCATATTTTAGTAATCCTCATCTCTGTGGTGTATGTTTAACTATACCAGTTGTAAAGTCCCAAGTTCCATGTAAAAAATTGCTTATAAAGAAACTTTTTCAGTGCTAGGTGAGCTTACAGTGATTTTACTTCTTAGTTTCTCATGTATGAGGCTTTTTACCTGCTTCATAGAAAAGAACAGTGTTTCCATCACTGTAGTTTGATGTCTCACTGTGGCTAATTTAGCTTTCTTTTTGATCACTCTTGCACTAATTGAACCACCCAGTAAGGAGAAGCTGCCATAACAATTAGCTTAGACATATTCTGAGAAACTCCAAAGAGGTTATTTACTATAGAGCTGATAGAGGTTACCAAAAAACCTAAGTGCCAAAGTTCTTATGCACTATTTCTTTCTTCAGTAAATCTATTTGGCTTCTGTTTCACCTTAGCCATCACAGTCACATTGTTTAAGTATGTCATCAGTGCAAAACTTCTACTTACCAGGAGGTAAGATGTAAATATCTAGACATTCATCTGGTGTGATTGTTCTGTGTTAGTACAGTCAGTGTGTACTTCCTTTTTTGTTGTCTGTACTCCTTCTGTCATTTTGAGTAGACACATGTGTTATTGTCAACTGCAGATGTTTATAATTACTCTTCTCTAATATTTTTCTTTGGGTAAATGACTCAGCATAACTCAGCTACTGGATGATTGTAACTCCACCATCTCTCCACCAAAAGGTTTATAACGTAGTATCAGACAAAAAAGTATTGAGTCATCCAACACCCAGATTACAGCAGTGTAAACCAGTTCCTTCATAAGAGTACCTTTCCCTTCTGTTTTCTTCTGCTTCTTTCTCTACCTTTTTCCAAGACAGGCTAGTCCCCATTATCACCATCTTGGTTGAGCATTATCACCACATAAAGCCTTAATTATGTAGTTTACCAATTTTACACTGACAGTTTGTAATGGTGCAAAAGTTTCTTTATTTCTAATATACATCTATGATAATGAAGCACAAAATTAACTCATCTACTTAAAAGGCTCAAAGAAAAGGTAATCTCACAAATATGACTTTTTATGAGTACTTGTTAACTTCTTCCTGAATTTATATTTTTTAAATCATTCTAGTTTAACTTGTTAGGGCTTTTTCCTGGACACCAACAGAGTAAAATCTTATCTGCAGTTAAGTCAATAGAAATTTGTCAGTTTATAAAGTTTTATTATATTAGATCTTTTGGACTATCTCCAAGATTTAGTAATTCTCATGAAATCCCTTTTTTTTTTTTTTTAATCCTCTAGGGGAAAATACATTTCTTAAAATTGCATGGGAAATAGATATATTTTTTTTTAAGAAAAAATATTTGATATGATTCAAATGATGTGTAGTGGCTTTAGGCCATTTTTTGCTTGTCACAAGGGAATGAGAGTTCAAAATTTTCACTTCCTATGTATAAAAATGTGCTTTTGAGTAGTTTCTCAGCTTAAATAGTTTGAGAAATGGAACAAAGTTTTGCTCATTTGTAAGTGCTACTTTGCATTTAAATGAAAGAATATGACACTGAATTTTATATAGAGAGTTCCAAATCCCTGGCTCACCACAGAGTGAAATTCCGGGCAATCTGATAGATGAATTAGGGCCTTTCTGTCTTATCTGGGCAGTCCCTGGATTCCCTTTTTAGAAGGATCCTGTTTCTGGAGTTATTATAAATTGTTTCAGCAGTGCATTTTCAGTGCCTGCCACCTCACCCCACCAGGTGTCATCACACAGGGCTAATTTATGATTTCACCTATTGTTGTTCCATTTTCTTTGTTCAGTGGTTGGTAATTGCTATTAAAATAAACAACTGACTTGGAACTTGAATTTTAAAATGTTTTTACCCTTTTGAATATTGATTGCCACTTAAAAAAATCGATGTCAGTCACTGAGTTTTATATAGAATGTTTTTCCATATGTGTGTGTGTGTGTGTTTGTGTGTGTGTGTGTATTATATCTCTTATTTGCCCTGTAGTTATTTTTTTATTTTGCCGTAAGCTTTGGGGTTAGTTTTTCCCCTCTAATGCGAGTTTACCTTCTAGAAATTTTATAAAGGACTTTCCATTGTTTAAAAACAACATTTAGGAACTAAATTTATTGGAAAAGATGACCCAAAATAAAACTAAATGGACAGAGGAAAGATTTCAACCAGAATATATATAATGTACATGTGAACTAAATCTTTCCTGCTGTTGACATTTTGTAAGCTTCCAAAATTTGTATTCTAATTTAAAATGGCAAAAGGGTTTTATCAGGGCTTTTATAAAAGGGTTAACCTTTCCCGAAGTTTAATTTTTAAGCTGATTTAAATTTAATTTCTTCTTCCCTGTTTTATATTTAAAAAATTGGCTTTCCTAATTTCCTTATTATGTAATTTTTAAGTGTCTTTCTCAAATTGTAATAATAAATATTCAGCAAGTATTGTTTTACTTTACAAAATCTTGATAACTTAGATTTTGATTTTAATATTTTATAATAAATGCTTTTAAGATTTATTAAAATTTTAGATTAACCGAATTTTTTTGTCACTGTTTTAAGTGGGCGATGGTGGTAGTAAATTTTCCTGAGTATAATCTGGGAAGTAAACCATAAAAATTTACAAATCTGAAATTTATTGAGCCATACCTTTTATATTTAGTTTTATTTTGTGGAATATTAATTTTTGGTCTCAAATATATTCTAGATGTGATGAATTTTTTTTTTGTTTTCATTTAGAGTTATTAAAAGACATATGGGAAATCATAGCAGCTTATTAGTTCTTGGTCAGTAAATATTTGGGCACCTCCAGTGTTGATACAGTACTATGTGTTGGAGATACAGATGAGCGAGACAAAGCCCTTGCTCTTGAGGATCTTCTAGTGAGGAAATGGGAAAAACAAATATATGAGTAGGCAGTTATTATATGGCAAAGTAAGGGGTGAAGTGAGAATTGTAAGCCAGGTCCTAAAGTCAAATAGGTATTAGGCAGTTCAAGAAGAGGGATGGGAGTGGAATGTGCTCCAGGCAGAGGCACTGCTCTGTGGCCAGAGGTCAAACTGTGATGCTTTCAGGGGATTGTGAGAAGTTCAAAATGGCTGGCATATTGGAAGTAGGAGGTAGCAAAATCTACTAAGGAATGCTAAGAGATGAGGGCAGCTGGAGAGGTTATATCTTCCCAGGCTTGTGGTCGACACGAGCTAAGGACTCTGGCCTTCAGTAAGGTTTTTAGTCAGGAAATGACTCAATCAGATTTGGATTTTAGAAATACCATTCTGACCAGTGTGCATGGTTTGGAGGGAAACCAGATAGATTCTTGTAATTATCCATGCCAAAGGTTATGGTGTCCTGAACCAAAGTAATTGAAATGAAGATAAATATAAAAATATATTTATTGGTTCAGCAAGTCGTGGTGAATCTTTGCAAGTGAGAAAGAAGGGAAGAATCTTGGGTTTCAGCTTTGAGTAATTGGGTGGATTGTAGTGCTAGTCACTGAAAGAGAAACACAGAAACAGGGTAGTTTGGGGGTTCAGATGAGCTTTTCAAGGAGCCAAAGTGGGATGTCCAGGTAGTATTTCCACTGGATGAGCACAAGTCTGGAATGTAAGAGTGAAATCTGGGCTCAGTGTGAAGATTTGGAAGACATTAACCCATACAGGATGATAGAAATCATTGTAGTTGATGATGAGCATACACATTGTAGAGTAAGATGAGAAGAAGGCCTACTTGGGAATTTTGATGGACATACCTCTTAGGGGAATAGCATACAAAGAAGATCCTGAAAAGTAGCCTAAGGGAACAGCTCGTGAAGAAGTAATGCCAAACGCTGCATAATAGGCATATTAAAAAGTAATGGTAAACACCATGGCATTTATGAGTTAGCTACTGCTAATTGTATTATATTAGCAGCATGGAAGTATTTGGTGACTTTGAGAATGTAGTGTTGTGGAGGCAGCAGTCAGATTATAATGGGTAAAAGTGATGATGTAGAAGATTCTCTTTTGAGACTCTTTTCTGAGAAATAGACTTGGTAGCAAGAACTGAATATGGGGTTCAAAGAGAACTACCATTTTTCACTTAAGAACAAAGTTTTCTCAAATTTGAGTAATAAATATAGAAGCTACTCTGGGAAAGCTTACAAAGATCCTTTCTGTTTTTTCTAATTTCTCTTTAGGGCCAAAACCTTATGACCAGGGTCTTCAAGGGCCGGAGTTAGAGCCTTCTTAGCCACTCTGGTGCTTCTTGAAGTCCTGTTCTACTGAACTGTTGCTAGCCCAGTACATCTTTAGAGAGTGTTTCTTATAACTAAGTAAAGTAGTTCCAATGTATTTAACTTAGCATTGATGTGAAGAATTTTTTCCCCTACTTATCAATCCAGTTATATTAAATACTGTGTATTTCAGACTTAAACCATTGGATATTGAGTTTATGAAGCGTTTGCATGAAAAAGTGAACATCATCCCACTTATTGCCAAAGCAGACACACTCACACCAGAGGAGTGCCAACAGTTTAAAAAACAGGTAGGCTGAATAAACTTGAATTCTTGGGTGTCTCATACTGCTCACGTAATTTGCAGTTTTTATATTTTCAGTGTATAATATGTTACAGTATATTTCTCTTGCTACTTTTCTATATGGTCGTTTATACTGTATTACAAGCAACTCTTGAAAATAATTCTCTGCCTTAGTTTTCTCTTCAAAGCCCTTATATATCCATTATTATAGTGCCGTTATCATTTGTCACTTAAATAAGGCTCTTGTAGATATTTCTGTATAGCCTTCACCAGTACCCCACACCCATTAGAATTATTTTCTTAGACTGAATTTCCAGCAAGAGAATTAATTATTTTTTGAAAGGGTATGATTATTTTATGATTTCCCCCCAGATTATCATGGTGTTTTCCCACTAAAACAACTAAATTCCTTTTATAATGGGTATATTTGTTTCAGTGCCTTGCTAGTAGCACCATTTGTCATTTTTATTTTTAAAAATTTTTTAAATTTTGAAGTGGTACCTAATCATTTCTTTAACTTTTAATTTTCCATAAAGGCTGAACACTTTTTAAAGCAGTATATTTTCCCTCACTGTTGCGTTTAGTTTGTTATATATTACATTTTATGAAATGTAGAGTCAGTTTCTTGTTACTTTTCTATTACAGGAGCCTATTTTTTATTTTTTAGGTCAATGTTGTATTTTGTAAACCGTAGCTACTTTGTATAATATTTAAAAATAATTCTTAGAGTTAATTATCTCTCATTGTCCTTGTAGTCCCCTTTGTAACAAGATACTTTTTTTTCTTACTTTTTTCAGTGTGAATTTTAGAGTACCTCAAACTCGTTACAAAAAAACAAAAATCTATTGAAATTTGTTTTGAAATAGTGTTAAATCTGTTTAAGTTTTGAGAATGTTTTAGTACATTACTTTTAGTATATTAAACATTTCTACCAGGAGTATGTTTCTTTATTTTACATTTACTCTCATTTTTATTTTGTAATATGCTTTTTCTAAGTTTAGATACTAATCATGTAATACATTTCTCCTCTCCTGTCTCGATTAGTATGTATCATGATTTATAGTGGTACTAAGAACTTAGAAAAAAAGATAAGCAGTGATCTCTACTTCCAAATCGGTTACATTGTGCAGTTTTCTTTTTCATGTGCTTAAAAATATGATTTTTAACCAGGGGTGCCACTCAGAATCATCTAGAGAACCTTTTCAAAATAAGTTATTGGATCATATCCCTACAAGTTGGTTCTGTAGATTAAGGTAGGTTTTTGGCACTTGTTATTTTGCAGATGCTCACTCAGGCCTTTTTAATACACAACCTCTGACTAAGAGCTATGGCTCTTAGAGCTAGCTTTTCCTGTTTTCTTTTTTTTTTTTTCCCATCTAGTCATGCATTTGACACCTCATTATTTATTCTCATGGTTTTTTTCCTATATAGATGATATATGTATATAAATTGTAAAAGGTGTGTGGTCCTATTTTTTTCCCCTGGCAATTTTACTTCTACCTAGTATTGTAATCATAACACATTTTGGTTAGGGTCTCTTTACTGCTGCTGGGGACTCATCAGAGTCGCACTGAAATACCAGTAGAGACAGGGAGCTAGTTCTAGATATGTTAGCTACTGGAGTAGGGGAGGTAAGTTGAACATTATTTGGATATCTATATTCTGTTTAGAATTTGGAATAATTTTGGACACGGTAATTTGAATAGAACTCAGTTATTTCTGATGTTGTTATTAAGTTGCCTTTTTTCTGCCTTTTCCTTATTAACTCCTTAGCTTCATACTTTCCACGGTGAGGTTTATTTTCTCTGTGTGTTTCCCCAATCTTTATCTCTTGCTCCTTGATTTGTGTGTATGCACATGCACGTGCTAGGATATTTTCTGACAGTATGCAAACTTCTCCTGGAGCCAATGCTGTATGTAGTTTTACTTACCTTTGCCACATTCTACTAAAAATTTTAGGTGAGTTTAAGCTCTTGATTCAGCCGATTAAAACAGTTGGAGAGAGCTGTATCTACAGAAAGAATCTCAGTCATTGTAAATAAATGCTTAAAGCCATTATAGTAGAAATCAACTAGAACAGTGGTTCCCAACCTTTTTGGCACCAGGGACAGGTGCACCTGTGAGAATCTAATGCCTTATGATCTCAGTGATCTGAGGTGAAGCTGAGGCGGTGATGCTAGTGCTGGGGAGCGGCTGCAAATACAGACGAAGCTTCACTCACTGGCCCCCACTGCTCAACCTGCTGTGTGGCCCGGTTCCTAACAGGCCACAGACTGGTACCTGGTCTGCAGCCCGGGGGTTAGGGACCCCTGAACTAGAGAAAGGCTTTTCTGGAATCTTACATCATTTTTAGAACTCTTTTAGTTTTATAACCACATAATTTTAACATTTCTGAATTAATTGGATTTTGGGAATAGTACTCATATTTCAATTTAATCGTTTTTGTTTTGTTTTAAAACCAGAATAGTACCTCTTTTTGATTTTTATTATTATTTTTTTTTGTACCTTGTTTTTAGGTTAACGTTTTGCATCACTGAAAATTAGTAAAGGACCTGGAGCAGAGGACTCATATGAATTTAAGAATATAATAAAAATAAAGTTAATATACTAATTATGTGTGATGCTTTTTTGGTTATTTCCTCTTTCATTTTAGATAATGAAAGAAATCCAAGAACATAAAATTAAAATATATGAATTTCCAGAGACAGATGATGAAGAAGAAAATAAGCTTGTTAAAAAGATAAAGGTAAGTTAATTCCCATACATATACTAAAATGTTTTGGGAATTTAAACACACCACAGTTTCCACTGAAATGACCAAAAATATCAGTGTTTTTAAGTAGTCGGCTTACAGAATAAATACAGATTATTCAGTGTTGAATTCAACTTTGCAATTTACTTTGTTGAGAGGTTATTATATGTAATCAAGCATCGTATGGAATAGAGATGAATAACATGTTTCTTATGGTTTTCAGTTAACTGGTTTCATATTATATAAATTCCTCCCTTAAAAAAACATAATGAGAAGGGAAGGGATTTGTTCTTCAATGCTGTTATGCTTACTCTTTGTTTTATGAGCCAGACAAAAATATGTTTTCTTTTGTCCTTTTATAAAAACCAACTAAAAATCTATACCAACATAATTTTCTGTACTTTTAATTTTTGGTGGTTTCCTAAGTACCCTGGACTTAAAAATGACATATCGATTAATGGCATTATGTAAGCTAATAATATCTTGGAATAGTGAAATACTTATACCAATAAAGAATTTCTGGGGTTTTATAAAATAGCCATAAATTTTATATATTCTTATTTATTTCTGGGAGTCACAAGAATCTTGAAAGACAGTACTCTGAGTTTGGATGAATACAAATCCAGTCCCCCAGATTTGGACTTCCAAAGGTAGAGTTTAGCAAGTTTGATAGTCTCTACTTCCAGGCCTCTTAGAATTGCTTTGTGACCAACTTAGGTGGGTTAGTCACAAGCCTCATTTTTTCCCTCTAACTGCCAATATATTTTTTACCCTCTTTAATTTTTCCAGTATGGGACTTCTTTTTGGAATGATTTTTTAAAGGAATAATTTGATCATTATTCTTAAATTTTCAGAGGAAATATTATTTGTTTACATTGGTGACAGTACCTTGTAATGGCAGTTTACTAAATAGTAATTGAGCGACCTATACATGTGAATGTAGACACTATCAAGGTAATTTTTTGCTAATCTGTTGAGTAACGTAACTTTTGTTCTTGAATTTGTGAGGACTATAGAGATGTATTTGAACAAGAATACTTTGTTTTATAGGACCGTTTACCTCTTGCTGTGGTAGGTAGTAATACTATCATCGAAGTTAATGGCAAAAGGGTCAGAGGAAGGCAGTATCCTTGGGGTGTTGCTGAAGGTAAGGTTTTCTTTGGTGAATGACTTTCTATAAGAGCTCACAAATGTGATAAAAAATTTTATATAGTAAGTAGTATGATATACCCACTGCATTGATATATTCTAGATTTTCAAAGGTGGTTGTGAATTCAATTTCATTTAGTCTCATTTCCTCATAAGTACATTCCAGTTTCTCAGTTTCTCAGATCTGATGTCCTGCCAAGGCAGGCAAGTCTGTGTGAAATCCTAACACTGGAATACTTTAGAAGTTGCTTTTCAGTGCCCCCATCCTCCCACCTCTGCTCCATCATTAAGTCTATTTCTATTTTCGTATTTGAAAACATGCTTATAATGCAGGGGTTCTTTACCTGGGACCCAAAGTTTGCTTCCAAGGGACCTAAAAAACCTTGTATTGAAAACAATTTTGGAGAAAAGGCTTCTCTTACTTTTATCTAGAGTCCCTGATGAGTCTGGGACCCTCAAGAATGACTGAGAACAACTTTCATAGGTCCAGTTAAAACATTCACAACTTCTTTTCCTCAGGACAAAGATTGCTTTGTTTGGTGTCTTATCTTTAGAGAAAAGAAATCATTATTAAGACCTCCTTTACTGATATTGTAAGGAGTTTTAAACACCAGTAAAATCTTAGCGATAGCATCAAATCTCAGAAGTCCACTTGGCAATGTAGACTTGTTTCCCCAAGTTTATGTTTTTATATTGATTTAACCTAATAAAAAAGTTAAAATCTTCTGTATTATGTAGTATCTTGGAACCAAGATTGAGTCATGATTATTTTATCTATTTGTCGTTATTGCTCTGAAAGATTCTGTAATTTTGGGGATATTTTTCCAAATTATTGTCCTTATCAGTGACTGTTCTCACCAGTAACATTGTACTCATTCCCAGCTGTCAACCCCAGGTAACCTTCAGTTGCTGAGTTAAGGCTTTAGAACGGGTATAAGCCTTGAGATATGAGCTGAAGAAATTGTTTTGTATCTCTAGTTTTCGTACCCCATCCCCAAGAGTGTTCATATAATTGATACATTTTTTAAAAAATAAAGGACCTTAAAGTTCTTGGCTCACATTTTCATTTTCATTACTTTAAGGAGGTTCGTCTAAAGTGATTCCCCCTTACCCCAACACTAAATTTTTAAAATGCATTTTATTATGTACTAAATGTATTCTCTACCAATAAAGAAAAAAAGATACAATGTCCGCTTTCAAAATCTCAAAATCGTTTGCTCTGAAGAGCTCAGTTAGGGTTATGTATTTCATCATACTCTTAAATTAAGGACTCTGTTAGTGTTTAACCTTAATGAAAAATTAAGCTATTTTGCATATTCTCTTGTGTTACCCCCACTTTCTTGTGAAATTTCCTTTGAGAAGATTACAGTTAGTGGAAATAATCTATGTGGTCTTTTTTTTTTTTATAGTTGAAAATGGTGAACATTGTGATTTCACAATTTTAAGAAATATGTTGATAAGGTAAGTGTGAGCAGTAATGAACATAACAAGTGTTTTTTTCCCCTAAATAAAGTTAGTGTTGGACAGATTTGTTTTTTGCCTTCTATAAATGTAGCTAATTTAAATCGGTATCTTCATTCTAGCACTGAAGTAAGAGTGCATGGAGGAAACGTGGATTATTTCTCCAGAGTTTTAAAATCATTAGCAAAAATACAAAATAAGCTGCGCGGCTAGGGATAGATAGGAAAGTAAGTCTGTTTAGCATTCTACTTTGTGTCGAGGTTTTAACACTGAAAGAGAGGTATGGAAAGTAGAAAGGAAAAGGCTGTTGCTCTTTAAGGTGAAAAGCTTGAGAAAAGTGGAAGGGAAGGCTAGGTTTGGATGACATATTTCTTGTAAAGGGAAGCTTATAATATAGTTAAAGAGGTTGTATGATGTCACCTATAACATATACTGGTACCAAAAAATGAGTGACAGCCAAGGAGAAAATTGTCATGGTTTAGAGTGGCTTGACTCAAAGGCTAGAACATTTTTGAGCGTTGGTGACAAATTAGCATGAACTGTTCAGTTTCCACCACTGGCTGTATGCCTGGAATAAGGAGATGTGTGACTTGACTTCAGCATTAGGTGTAGCTGTAGTGGCCATAGAGAGGATACATCTGTCAGGGGACAGAGTATAAATTAAAGGAGAGGAGATTTGTGGAAAACTCAGACTTAGAACTAGGGGGAGTAAACTATCAGAGAACTACGTGGAAATGTCAGATAGTAGGAGATAAATCAGAGTAATTGAACATTACATTCTGTTCACAAAGGGGAGAGTAATGGTAAATGTTTTATAAATATCGGGAAGAATAAAAACAGAGCACATCTTTATATTTGCCCCTCGGAAGGGAGTTCTGGAAAGGCGGCAGGTGTGGAAGATGGCAGATGCAGGAATGGATGGTGAGGAAAGGGAGGATGCTGCCACACCACGCACACTCTAGAGCCTGCATTTCTCAAGGGTGTCAGGCAGCAGCTCAGGGTGTCTTTGGCATCTTGAATCATTAAGGAATGATGAAATTGTCTCATGTATAGTTTATCTCATATGTATTGTTTTTATATTATTGTAGAAATGCTGTGAGCAAACATTCATTTAACCAAGATGCCACATTCACTGGACAGTTTGAATAAACAGACGTTTACTCTAAATCAGAATTCTCCAGTTTGAATCTAACTTGATATGTGATCTAAAGTGTCCCTTTGTGTTCATTACCTTAGCAAAAACTCAGATATTAATAATATTGCTAAAAGTAAAGCTATTTCTTTTAGGTTTATAAGCTTCAGTAGAAACTAATCAACTTCCCCTTCTCTAGTAAAATAAAATATATACAACAGGTTCTCGAATAATGTCATTTTGCTCAGTGTTGTTTCATTATCATGTTGAGACGCTATAGGAATTTAACTCTTGTTTTTATCCTCTAGCCTGTGGTAAAAATAGTTTTGATATATTTCGTTACATTTAAAGTTGCAGAACCTATCGATGTTAAATGATTAATAAAGGTAAATATTCTTCTGTAGAAATGTCATATTTAGTAACTGCTTTGAGGGATTTTATGGCTCTTAAATTCTCATTCGGAACCTAAATTAACATTGGTGTCAAGTTAGTGCATCGTATGTATCTCGCTCTGCCTTGAATGTGAATGAAAACAAGTGAATGCCATCGTCCTTAAGAATAGTCTTGCTTGTTTTAAATCTGAAATTTTTGTTTTGGTAAAATTTCTAATTTATATCAGAACTTTTTTCATAGAAACAAACTCTTGATCCTGTTATTTATTTACGACAGAACACACATGCAGGACTTGAAAGATGTCACTAATAATGTACACTATGAGAACTATCGGAGCAGGAAACTGGCAGCCGTGACTTACAATGGAGTTGATAATAACAAGAATAAAGGGCAGCTTACAAAGTAAGTATGCATCGTTTCCTCCAGAAAAAGTATGATTTATGTATTAAATAATCATATTGTTTCATTTTCATCAAATTTCTCTTGTCTACTGAGGAGAAAATTGGGATGGTGTTTTTTATGCACAACAGCATAAGTTTATATTGTTAAGCTCTGTTTTGGCAGTTTTATAATTTAATTATTGGAAGAAGTGTTGTTTTATTACCTTGTTCCTTAAGTGAAAGAGCCTTGTATTCTCTTCTGGTCATTTGCCATCATCTTTATTATACACCACACATTTAATAGATTCCCATTTAGAAATCAAACAGTTCCTTTGGCAAATACTTTTTTTTTAAGGGAAGAGAAAAGTTACTACCAAGATCTCTTCACCCGTTTTTCCTTATAAACATCCCATAGTCTCTTTAAGGTAAATAAACACAGAGCTTCTACCTTTTATTATGTCTTTTTAAAATAAAACTTTTTGATAGCAGAGTTTTCACTAACATTATGTAGAAACAAAGGACAGAACTAAACAAAAGGAATATTTAGGCGAGTGTAGTCTTCGTTACCATCTCTGTTCCTACTGTGTATTTCCAGGGACTAAATTAGCCGGGGTTTGGATTTCTTCTGTTGTGTTTTAGAGTGGTGTGCGTGACTGCTGAGTGTGTACCTTCACCCTACCAAGCTAGGATCTCAGGCTGTGGTGGTTTTATGATGAGATAGGAAAGAGATGTGTGGGAAGGCTGATGAGCTGGCTGGTGCAGTCTTGGTAACAGTGTCCGTGCTGTGTTTTATAGTGACCACAGCCCTTACCATGGGAAAAAAAGTTCTTGTTTTCTTTTTTAGTTATGTCTCCACAGTGGCCCTACATTCCAGAAGAAAGCACACAAAGCATTAACAGTTAGTTATTGGCAAAGTCACAGGCAGTTCTCTTTTAAAACTGATCTTAGACCTAACTCTATGTTTATTTTTTTCCACATTTTTCTTCTCATGTTTGGGTCATAAATCCCTAATTGGGTCTTAACCTTGAATTTTTTCTTATGCTTTTAACGTGCTTATTTGAGGAACTTCATTGATCAGTTCCTAGGTTTTTTGTTTTCAAAGAGCTTGTGAGAGCGATTGTTAAAAAGGCTGATTTCTAGGTTCAGTTTTTAGTTGGTGATTCTGATTCAGTAGGTGGGGAATGGGCCTGAGGGTTTGTA
>NW_011888856.1:3385821-3407643 GCF_000151845.1 Pteropus vampyrus
GCAAAGCATAAAAAGTAGAATTCTATTGATTTGTATTTCTTAATGAGATGAATCATGTCCAAATTGTGCCTATGAAAATAATAGAAAAGTTTGTATGGCTAAAAAGCAAATTGCCCTAGGAGTTAGTACGTTATTTTATTTTATGTTAATAGTAACTAGAAAATAAATATTTTCAAAGATCGAACCAACTGGGGAATATCTGTAATTAGAATAGATATTGATCTGATTTGTTAATTAGGTGTTTACTATTTTATTGAATGACATACTGAATCTGAAAGAAGTCATTTGGAAATTTTATCCGTCGGTTGTATCTTATATTGTCTCGAAAATATTAACAATTTTAGAAAACATTCCAGCGAACTTTTAAAAAAGTCAGTTTCAGCAACTTATGGTGCTTTAGCTGATGGTAAGATGCTTTTCCTTAAAGCTATGGACCCACCAATGAATAACTGAAAAGGAATGGCTGATATTTAAATATGCGAAGTGAGCAAATGTGAGTTTAGGCTTCTCACTGATGCTCCATTTGTGTTACTCCCATGGGACTCTTCCTTCTATGATAACACATCTTTTAATAATGGTGATAGGGAGAGGTTGCGGTTGCATGGAGCTTGGTGTAGAAGAGGCAGAGTCGTGAAACAAAAAATGCTAGTTCTTCTAACTACTTCCCTTTCCTGTGTATCTGAACTCAGTGCATCCCAACATGCTGATTTCTAGGTTCAGTTTTTAGTTGGTGAACATCCCAAGTAACATGTTTCAAACCCCTAACACTACACTTTCCCTTAAATAGAAACACGTTTAGTACTGGAAGATAGAAGATACAGACAGTATAGGTTTCTGTTACAGTGCTTTGTTTAATCATTGAGGGAGACTTTTGTCACCTGGAAATTTTCTCACCTCCAGGTACACTTGGGATAATATACCTTAGGTAAGGGATGGGTGAGAGGGAGTAGACCTTTCTTCTGTAAGTAAAGTGAGAAATGGGCTTTCTGTAACTTGGAAATTTTCAGGCTTGTCACCTTAGGAGACTTGGTATGCAAGTTGAGGATCTGGAAACGGATTCTCTTAAAACTACAGAGGCTCACGTAACTCTTGGAAGACTTCATATAAATAGAGACCCCAGTTTGAAGACCACTGAACTACATAATTTCTTTGGTCCTTAAAAAAAAAATGTCATTTTATCACTTTCTTTATCACTTTGTGTGATCTCTAGCATCTGCAAGCAATTTGAGAAGGAAAGAAAATTGATAGTAAGGTCCTTTATTCAGTATCTAATTACTGAATGATCTCTGTTTTTTCATTGCCCTTATACAATGTATATAGGTATACAGTTGGCCCTTGAACAACACAGGGGCTACAGGTGCCAACCCTCCATGCACTCAGAAATCTACGTATAACTTTCAACTCTACAAAAACTTAAGTCGTCCTTCAGTATCTGCAGGGGATTGATTCTAACACCCCCAACAATACCCAAATTCTCAGTGCTCTTGTTTAATACTTTCTGTCTAGCTCTCTTGTCCTCCTCGTTAAGGGCCAGAAAGATTCAGCCCCTTAAAGAAGTCAGTATGTTCAGAGTGTGTCAAATCAGGATTAAAGCGACTCCTTCCAAGGCCTGATTTTGTTTTTCAGCCACAATTTGATTGTTTTACCACTTCACTGAGATAAAATTCACCTATTTAAAATGTAAAATCAGTGGTCAAAGCCTGTTTTTGTGGAGGCCAAATAAACATGTTTTATCAACCGTCAGAACAGGGCCTGCTTCTTTTAAGTTGTCTCTGTGGTTTGAATAGTTTTTCAGAGATCCTTAAAGCCACAGGAGCCCCCTTTTCTCTCCTCCCTGGGGCTAGAGTAGGTTACCTATGGTATTCTCTTAGGTCTATAAGTATACTAGATTGAACATAAAGCTCATCTGTATTGCTTTTCAACATGAAAATTTTGCACAAAATTGTACAAAGAGATTTGAGCCTGTGGACTTTAATGTCAATGGAGTAGTAAACTACTTTTATTTAATTAAGCTTGTGTCTATTTTTGGCATATCAAAAATAATTATGATATTTATTTGTTTCTGGTTCTGCATGTGTGTGTGTGTATGTTATCACTGAACATCTTTAAAAATTAAGAAATGAAATATTTGAGTTAAATAGAATCAGTTTTCAAGAACATCAAAGTTACCGTAAGTGGTCTAACAATACTCTGCATACCTAAATAAAGAGTGTTCTGGGTATTGACTTTGGTAGTCATTTCCAGAATATCATTTCAGTTACCAAAATAAGTTTAAATTATTATTAATTAAGTGTATAATTATGATGTCAGTCATCTTAGAAGAAGAGATTTTAACACTTGGATATTTGTAGAACTAAAAATATTCTGCATATATTAACTTGATTAACTTGCTCCTTTTTTCAGTTCAAAATTGTATTTAAAGAAAGTACAAAATGAAATGATTTTCTTCTGGTTTTCAATTCTGTGAATGTATTTCGGGAATATTTCCTTTCTGTTTTCCTTCTACACTTTATATTATGGGGTCATCTTTAGATCTGATATGCGCTATGTTTAGAGAAACATCTCACTAAAAGTTGCCTTTGTTACTTAGATCTATTTTCATGATAATTATTCACTAGCGATCCATGTTTAGATATGAAATTTTATGGAAGGACATCTAAATTATAAATGTTCATAAATTTTAAAATAAATAAATTTTTAACACATTTATACATAAATCTTCAAATCTGTTCTATGTTATGGTGTCAGAATAATTGAAAGGGTATTTTGAAACTTATTTTCAAGAAACAAAATAGATTTTAGTAATGTCATATAGCATCTCATTTGTTCTCATTACTCAGAGTTTTGTGTTAACTTTTTAGGCATTTAATTAATGGTTCTTAATGTTCATAACAGGAGCCCTCTGGCACAAATGGAAGAAGAAAGAAGGGAGCATGTAGCTAAGATGAAAAAGATGGAGATGGAGATGGAGCAGGTGTTTGAGATGAAGGTCAAAGAAAAAGTTCAAAAACTAAAGGACTCTGAAGCTGAGGTAATCAGCCTAGTATCTTCTCTATCTTTTAATAAAATTCACAGATAATGTAACCTTTCTATACATTTTTTTTTTCAAATTTAACGTAATACCCTAATGTAATAAAATGGAAAAATAAAAGTAAATACTGTTTATAATAAAATTTATATTTCTTAGGTAAATGGACACAAGTATACTTGCAAGATATAATAGTCAAAATACTTATAATGAATTATTAGTTATCTTGAGTAAGTTATGAGAAATGAAATTATAAGCCATTCCATATATTCAGAAAAGTGATGAAGATCAAAGTTTTGAGTCAATGAAAGAATAAAAACGTGTAATAGTAATAATAGTAATAATAATAGACTGAACTTATTTGCATATGATGAGAAAGAAAGAACCTTAATTGAACTAAAGACATGCCAGGGTAAATTACAGCATGGATTTGTTAGCATTGTACTCAAAATTATTTTTAAATATATGGGGTGACATTAATAAGAAATATTTTTAAAATAACCTTTAATGATAAAACTATATATACATGGCTCCACTAACATAATAATATTTGTTTCTAAATATATTACAAGGAGATTCAGGTCTGTTCTGTTACATCCTTATAGATGGATGGTTTCATTGCTTTTGTAATTACTGCATAAAAAATACTGAAACCCCTTTGACTGAATACATAACCAGAAGTACTCTAACCCATTGAGTAAAGAGAATACATGGAGTGAGTAAAGTATTCAGTAGTTTTGAGGAACTGTTTTTGTTCCACATTAAATGTCTTAAGTTACTGGACTTTTCATATAATCTCTTTAAAAAAAAAGGAACTTTCACTCTCGTTATATTTGTCATAGACTTAATTCAGTGGGGATGTGGAATAATTCCTCCTGGTTTGCAGTGCTGCAGTGCTAGCTAGCATCCTGGCACCTGTTGGCACCTGTTATGAAGGTGAAATTTAGGAAATTAAATTTAGTCTTTTTATTTGCTTATCAGCCTGTTATTACATCCATTTGACTCTACCCCCTTACTAATTAATAATTAATCTATATCAGAAGAATAAAAACAGTAATCAAGAATTTGTATTATCTCCACACATAGATTCCATTGAAAATCTAAAAGTAGTTGAATTTACATTTGATATGGACATATTTTCAGACTTACTCCTAAGAGTAAATGTTGTAAACAAATAATTATGAAACTGTAGCCAAAGAAGCCTTTTAAGAATTTTTATTATTACTGCGAATGGGGAAAAAGAGTTGAGAAACTTAACTTTCTGAAGAATGGAAGCTTTCTTAACATTGCAAGGACCTGTAAAGAGATCTGGGCCAAGTTTCCCCTAATACTGTAAGCCATTTAAGTATATAAATATGGTGTTGAAGAAAACCTATTTAAACTTGTTTAATACAGTTTTTTTTCTCAAGTTGATTTATGCTAGAAATATATGGAGCACAGCTGCTAATATCCATCAGCACAGTGCATCAGGCACTAAGCATCTTTCATATATTAAGTCATTTAATCCACACCACAGCTCTGTGAGGTAGATATTATTGTGCATCTCCCTTCTTTACACGAGAAGAAGGGTAAATTTACTTGGTCAGTGCTGCATATTTGTAAGCCGTTATTTGAACCCAGTTAATTCTTTGGCTCTTAATCACTAGACAAGTCCACAGTCAGGTATCCACAATTTCAAATCCTAAAAATCTCTGAACACTATAAAGCCAGACATGGAACTAATAGTTTTATTTCACTTGATGTAAATATTTACATGTTTTACTGCAAAAAAAGAAATAGTAATTTATTTGATTATAGGTGCTACCCTGGACAGCCCAGGTAGTGTTTTATAAATATGGTATATATAACTGTATCAGCAGTGTTGCCTTTCTAAAATCTGAAAAATTCTGAACTTGGAAATACTTTTTACTCCAAGGGTTTCTTGTGAGTGAAGGATTATAACCTGCACTTTTTTAAAACATGCAATTAACAGAAAAGGGAACTATATGTAACTGAAGTGTACAGGTAAAGAATGATGCATACCCGTGAACCTCCCGCCCAGCTTAAAATAAGACATCATCAGTTCATTTGTGCCTCTCCCCTATTGTATCCACCTCTCGTTCTCAGAGGTAACTATTTTGAATTGTGTGTATGTGATTCCCTTGCATTTTTTTTTTATTAACTAGAGACATTTTCCTATGTTCCTGTTTTCTGATGTCTTCTTAGCATAACTTCTTTGCTATATCATCAGGAAGCAGTTACCTCCAGTTTGCTTAAATTTATCTTAGAATGTTTTGTTTTATAGGAATTGTGTGAAATATTTGCAATAGGAATGAATACGAAGTCACTTTGTGGGTTTACAAAATAATTAAGAAAACAAATTGTACCCAGAATTATAATCCAAACTCTAAATATTAACTCACTGATGTAAGACAGTCTTTAATAGAGCATAATTACTGGACATCCGAAGATTTTGAATAGTTCTTACATATTCAGTGTAGGTAGATTTAATCTTTTTTTTATATATATATGACTGTTTTCTTCAGAAGTAGGTTGACTAGGGCCTAAATGAAATTATTTAATGAACCATTAGAGGAGCTCTTTGTTTCTGCAGTTACTTTGCATGAGTGTTTCCCATCTGTCAGCCAGTGTTCTTTATAGCATTAAATCTTAATGTAGAAACGACCACCTGCATTAGAACCACTGGGGCTTATTGAAAATACAGATTTCTAGACTTAGCATCCAGACATTCTAATTCAGTAAGTCTGGGTAAGGTCCAGGATTCTCTGTTTTTTAACAAACACTCCAGGCAATTTGTATGAAGACTGACATTTGAGAACCGCTGTTTTATAAGAATCGAGACCTCGCCATGACCTTGGAACTTTTAGGGCCTTATCTACCTACTTTCTTTCCACTTGTCTCAGCTTTCTGAACTTGGAATTAGGAGACAGGTTCAAATCCTAGTTCTGCCACTTTCTGGCTAATGATCTTGGCAAGTGGCTTAAAAGTCTACACACCTGTTTGCTTATCTGTACAGTGGGAGCAGTGGTGTCTTCCCTGCCGAGCCTCCTTCGGGCTTGTTTGTGATGAAAAATGAGATGAGATGTGTCTGTTATAAAGTGCTGTGCAACTGTAAGTAAGCCTGTTGCACTTTTTCCCCTTGTTTCCTCAACATTATTCTCTTTGTTCAATGACCTATTGGGTGGCAAGTTCTACAGGAGGAGGAATCTTACGCAATGCTTTCCAGATGGTACTCTGAATTTATAGCACAGGAGCTCAATGTTCATGTTTTAACATTAGGATGCCTGGATGAAGTGTACTTCTGCTCCTGAGTTCTTAAATAGTTTTATTTTGTATATCGTGCTGTGATTTAGCTCCAGAGGCGCCATGAGCAAATGAAAAAGAATTTGGAAGCACAGCACAAAGAATTAGAGGAAAAACGTCGTCAGTTTGAAGATGAGAAAGCAAACTGGGAAGCCCAACAACGTATTTTAGAACAACAGAACTCTTCAAGGTAACTAATATCCGATGCCCCAAAATGTGTGTATTACTGTTTTAAAGAATTATTTTCCTATTTCAAAATCAGGATAACGTTTTAAAAGACATCACATCCATTATCATGCATCCTAAGCACAATTATTTTCATCGATGAATATTTTTATATAGATGGATATAATCTCTCTATTATAACTATTTTTTCACTACAAGTATTTTCCATGACTTAAGCATCTTCATAATTATAATTTGGTAGCTTCATAACATTCTCCCCAGTCGCCTCATCATAATCAATTTCTTACCTCCTCCCTTTAATTGTTGGATATGATGGTGTGTTTATTTTTGGTGAGCATAGAGAACAGTGCTACAAAGATCTTTTATGTATGTAGGGGTATGTTTTGTGTTATTTCTTTAGGATAAAATCTTTAAGATAAAAATTTAGATATCTAATTCCTAATACAGTTCATTAAGTTACTCTCAATTTACACAAAACTCATTAATACTTGTACCTTAGTTTTTAAAATTTTCCTCATTAGTCCCATTTAAAACTGAAAAAGTTGCGTCACTGTAAGCGATTCTACAATTTACCCTCACTGCTACATGTTTCCAAGATTAGACATTTGTTCTATAACACTATCCTTTCATTAACTTTTCTCCAAGGAAGAGGAAAATACATTTGTAAAAACAAATGCATTTCAGAATGCAAGTGGCAGTAGGAGAAAGGATACCCAGTTTGATTTCAGTTGATCTTTTTTAATTTGCACTATTTCATTTGAGAAGAATTGTTCTCATATATTTAAAAATGGGGTTTTGTCATAAATTTACTGTTTATCCTGGAATTTTGTCACGTACTTGATTGTCTAAGAAAATACTACGGACTAGCACTGCCCTCATTGTTCATTTCTAAATATTTTTAATTTTTCAAATGAAGAAGTAGTGTTGAAAATCCAACACAGTTGTAGCTGGGGTAGCTATTGCTACCATATGTTGATTATAATGTGTATAATATAGTCATTTTGATTATTTTCCTTTAATCATTTAGAACCTTGGAAAAGAACAAGAAGAAAGGGAAGATCTTTTAAACCCTCTGTTGACCACCAGTTACATATTAGTTGCCAATATGCCAGCTTGGACATCAGTGTTTGTTGGATCCGTTTGACCAATTTGCACCAGTTTTATCCTTAATGATGGATTTAACAGCATGACAAAAATTATTATTACTATTATTTTGTTCTCGGTGGAGATTAAGATGCCTTGAATTGTCTAGGGTGTTGTGTACTTAGAAACTAACAGCTCTAAGTACCTTTCCTACATTTTTTTTTTTTTTTTTATTAAACATGTCTTCAATTTAATGCAAGAAAACATTTTACTGTTGTACAATCATGTTCTGGTGGTTTGATTGTTTACAGGATATTCCAAAATAAAAGGACTCTGAAAGGTTTTCATTGAGGATAAATTGCCATAATAAGATGCAAACTGTGCTTCTCTATGATAATTATAATACAAAGGTTCCATTCAATGCAGCGTATACAATAATGTAATTTAGTCTAACACAGTTGACCCTATTTTTTGACACTTCCATTGTTTAAAAATACACATGGAAAAAAAACCTATATGCTTACAATGCACCTAGAGCTTTTTTATAACAGCCTTTTTTGTTCGTTTGTTTGTTTTGGATTCTTTAAATATATATTATTCTCATTTAGTGCCCTCTTTAGCCAGAATCTCATTACTGCTTCATTTTGTAATAACATTTAATTTAGATATTTTCCATATATTGGCCCTGCTAAAATAGAATATAGCATCTTTCATATGGTAGGAACCAACAAGGAAACTTTCCTTTAATTCCCTTTTTACACTTTATGGTAAGTAGCAGGGGGGAAAATGCATTTATAGATCATTTCTAGGCAAAATTGTGAAGCTAACGACCAACCAACCTATTTCTACCTATGTGCAGTCTCTTTATTTTATTAGAAATGGGAATCATGGCCTCTTGAAAAGAAAAAAAAAAGTCACCATTCTGCATTTAGCTGTATTCATATATTGCATTTCTGTATTTTTTTTGTTTGTATTGTAAAAAATTCACATAATAAACAATGTTGTGACGTAATAGAGTGTGGGTCTTAAATATTCTACAGTTGGTAGACAAGACCGGACCATCTTTGGAAAGAAACTTGAATCTCAAATTTGCCAGCTCCACGATTGTCACTCTTATCTTTTCTCTTATATTTTGTTTCATTTAGAATGCGAATGTGTTGATTTTTCTAATCTATGAGATACAGTGAGTCTCTCTACTCATTATTACCTCATTAATGTTTTTTTCTCTGAGAACAAATCCCAACTCATTCACATTAGGGAAATTCAGGTCCCTGGAAACTGAAATTTTTTAACTGGAAAGAATGTGGTGTAATTTTCACGAAGGTCAGAGTATGTAGATTTTAACAACGCTTTATGGTATTTTAAGTATAATTTTTGCATCTTAGTTTATTACCCGAAAGTTTCGCCGTCTGTTACTTTTTGAAATTAATGATCCGAGCAGATGGAAGTAACTGATAATTCTGATTTGCCCTAATTTTTGTTTACTTCTGAGGCTGCAGGATTTAAATAAATCAGCATGCTTGAAAGATCCTTACTGCTTTTCAAAGATCTAAAGTGTGAAATATATATTAAGGAAGTTAGTCACGTTATAGAATCTTGACTTTACATGTAGACTCACCCCCAGAGTACTATTTTTAAAGCAGATCTCATGAGGCATTTAAAAACATGATTTAAGAATACTAGAGTAAACATTTAGCCTTACTTGATGGCCATCACTAGTTAAAAATTGTCTTGGAAAAGCATCGCTAATCCTAAAATGTCTTCTCCTGTTGGGCAGCATAACATGGTACAAATGGCTTTTTGAAAATAAATTGGCTATTATTCCAAGACCAGAGTCAGATGTTCAGGAATAACTAAGTTAAACATGCAGGGCTTTTTGTTTGTTTTCTTTCTTGTCTTAGGAGAGATTGGGTTTACACCTCTAACCAGAAAGGTTTGGTTTTAGGGAATTAAGAACAGCCTATTGAATTTGGAGAATGTAAAGTGAAAACGTTTATATAGACCGCTGGCCTAACTGGTGCCGTACTACTGCTTCTAGATACAGGTTCTTATAGTTAATCATTTTAAAATACTGTATATTGTTATACGCTGCCACTTTAGGGAAAATTCATAAAGTCTTTATCCATGTCATGCCTGAAGTTTTACCTGAATCTGATATAGGACTCATGCGACTTTACTGGGTCATTTGATTGTTGACTCCAAGCTTTGCAAGCATATTGGGGGCTATTTTTGTTCTGTGGCCTTTGGATTTCTGAGAACTGCTAAAAGATCGTTCATGACACATGTAACATTCAGGAAGGCATAAGTTTGTAAACAGCAAAATGGGCAGTGCCTAGCTAGTCTGTATTGTCAGAGGCATTATATAACTATCTTACTAATTAAACGGGATTGATCAAATAAAACACTAATCCCAATGAACAAATTGGGCATTGTGGAGGTAGAGTTTTACTGCCACCTAGTGGGGTGAGATCTAATTGTTTCCTTATCACATTCACAAGTAGTGGAGTTGATAACGAACTGGACATTTGGCTTGTTTCTGTGTAGTTCGGTTTGTAATCTTGGAAGCTGAGGAGACTCCTGCTTCGGACTCGTTAGCTTGGTGCTACATTACGATCTTCACTGTCTAACTCCCTGCACTTCTCATTCCTTTTATCCACTTGGAAAAACCGACCTAGAATGTGCAAGTCAGGGTATAGCAGGTGAGAAAACAGGAAAGAGAGTAAGGTGGGCTGAGGATGCAGCAGGAGCATAGTGCTGACCTAGCGGGTCATCTAGACTCGATCACCATCTCCAGGCCTGAACCTGTTTCCCTATTAAAATATGTTACGCCCGTATGCATGATTATAACTGTACAGTAATGAGTACGTGTACTACTGTGTTGATTCGAACATTATAAAAACATTTTAAAGAGCGGAAAAAAGGTTTACCACTCTTCTCAAGCCTCAGTGAATTCTCTAGCACACCCCACTTGGGAAGCCATCGATCTAGTAGCATGTAGATTTGTTAATATTCAGTTACTGCTGAATCCCTAAGGAGGTCCTAGTGAAGACTGCTGTGGTATCCTGCTGGGCGTGAAAGGAAAAATGATGGTCTGCCACTCGGGTAAACAAATCCGTTCTGATATGAAGCTTGCAGAGTACGCCAAAGTCGGTGCGCTTCATTCAGGATACTTGCCCTGCTCCTGTGGCGATGGTAACTATCCACGTATCAGACACTTGCTCTGTTCCAGTTCATGTTCATTATCTTCATTTCAGCCTCAGTAGATGCCAGTATCATCCATGTACTGAGTGGAAACAGTTTTGGAGATGTTTAGTGACTCATCCAGTAGACGGGGGTGGGGGGGTGACCAGCAGAGCTGCAGTTTGAACCAGGCTTGGTGGCCCCAGGGCCTGTGTGCTTCAGTCTTAGCTGTGCGACCACCTGGTGTGTGCTAGAAAATACTGAACACTAGTCATGTCGGTTCAAATCCCAGCTGTGTGAATTGGGCGTGCGACTTTTCCTTTCTGAACGTTGTTTCTTCAGCTGTAAAATCGAACCCCATCTCCTTTGCTGGTTGGAGATGAAGGTTACCTTCTGACTACATCCTGGACAGTGCCTAGACGCAAGAAATTATCCTTGAATGTTTACGAAGTGGTGATGCTGAGGCCATAACATATCGAGAGTTGTTTTCCCCCAATTTTAGGTGGTGGTTCATTTTCAGTAAGTCGCATGGTGCTGTCATAGGTCTCTAGCCCTGCCTCTTGGTACACAGAGAGCCTGGTGGAAGTTATTAAATGAAGTACGTTTCAACAGTAGGGCACACCATGGAAATAAGGTAAATTTGGTGAACAGCTGGTGTTATTTTTATGGTGCTAGTAATGGGAGTTATAAACTGTGTTATTCTTTGCAAATAATGCCGAGATGGTTTATCAGAGTATTTCCTCTCTGATGAACACATTGCTGCTTTTCAGGCAAATTTAGTTCCCATGGTTGGGGATTAATCCATAGAATGTTCAGTAGAAAATTCGACTGTTTTCAGCAGAAAATAGGGGCTGACAATTTCCTGTGTTCTTTAGAAGCCTTTTAAAGCTTCACAAGAAGAATGAAGACTATTCTTGGCCTGACCGTTTGCCCCATGGGGTGCTGGGCCCAGCCAAACAGCCGCGATTAGCAAAGGAGGGTCAAGTGAAAAGAGACCTTTTTCTGTGCCAGGCGCTCAGAGGGTAGCCGGAAAGCCCTTTGGCCACACAGAGCCCCCGTTTGAGATGCAGTGTTTGTGGACCTGCCGAAATCTAACGCCACTCAGGCTTTTGGAAATCCTTCAGGATGGGAGGGAGTCGCTGACACCTCTGAGAACAGCGCTCTGTGAAGACGGGGCTGATGGAGGGATGGGTAAGACACTGCCAACAAATGTTTTTTTTCCTCTCCCTCTTCAAAGGGGCGGGGCCTGCTTAGCTTCCTGGCTTCCAGGTGTGTTGCGGGAACAGCAGTTTCACGCTGGATATTTACAAGGAAACAGCAGAGCACGGCATCCCCACGGGTGAGGCGTTGGCTCCCCGCCCCCCCCCCACCACTGAACTGACTTGGTCCAGCAGGGACTTTTCCCATCGTTTTATTCTGTTGTCTTTGAATTTCACTGGTCTCTTTCATATTTAAATACATGCTCCACTCGACTGCAGGCGCAGAAAAGTTCCCTGTGTCTTGGTTAAGCCAGTAATTTAAGCCACTTGGCAAATGTTGAGTAAAGTGCTGGGTGCCCTGGCACAGACCCTGGTGTTAATGCGAGCTTTGCCCCCTTTGCAGAAGTCAAGGAATATATATATATTTTGGTTGGGAGTCGGGAAAGCTGTCGATTTTTTTCCCTAGGGGTAAATCTCATGAGATTATACAAATCTGTGGCTTAGTGTTTTTTACTTTAAAAACAAAAAAAAAACAAACCTCGTAATTAACATTTCAGGAACATAGTTCTATCAGTCAGACACCAAAATGAGATCCTCCTCAGACCTTCGTGTTGCCAGGTACAGCTGCCAGGAACTCAAGCTGGCATCTTCTCTCTACTTCATTTGTGGCTAATTAGAGTCCATCCCTCATAGTCAGGTGCTCCTCACAGGAGGCCACTGAGGCAGGCTCACCTCCTGTGACTACTCCATTCAGGTGGAATTGGCCCAGTTATATAGTTGATGTCCTAAAGACTTCTAATTTTCAGTTTTGGCCAAAAGTACTTTTTTCTGAGCAATTTTTGAGTCATTTGCAGCCCCATGCCCCTTATATTAAATATTTAGGTGCGTATTTCATAGAAACAAGGAAATTCTCAAGAGCAATGCCATAATCAAAGTGAAATTTAATGAGCTTTCAGTAAAACTAAATATTTATAGCTCCTCTTTGCTACTTTATCTCCAAATATATGTGTCCATCAAATTTATTATATACGTTGTATTTTGCATTGTAATTCAAAGTCCCCAATTCTCACTGTTGTGCTTTCACTCTCCAAATAAATTTAAATTATCACCTCGCGCCCGGAGCCGTGGCCCCTTTCTGTGCCAATAAACACCGGGTTGATTGGGTGGACTCAGTGACCCGGTTGACACCAGCATCAAGGGCCCAGGCTTCCCTTTCACTTCTCTGCACGGGTGAAGCCAGCTGACGCCCTCTTCCTCTCTCCTGCTCCCTCCTTCCCTTCCCTTCTTCCACTCATTCAATTAACCATTCACTCGTTCAGGCCATCCAACCTGCTCTGAGCTCTGCATCCCACGCACAGGACAGCCGCGGGCTTGGCTACATGTGCCCGCCCTACATGAGACACACTGGTGCCTGATGCCCGTGCCCTCCAGGAGCCCAGAGCCTCCGAAAAATGGGCAGGAAGCACCCTGAGGGGACACAGGGCAGGGCAGCGCAGGGCCACAGTCCAGAAAACGGTGGCGTCGACATTTGTTCCCCCAGGAGTGTCCCAGTGGCCGAGACCCTCAGGCTCCACTCCCCCGTGTCCTAGATGGTGCAGGATCCGGCTTCGGCCCTAGTTGTCCCCCGCCCCGCGCTGTGACTTCTCTTTGCAGCCAGATGAGACGGGAATCCCGCCATTTGGCAGTTTCCGGTGACGCAGCCGAAGGCGATGCCCCCGCCTGGGCCCGCGGGCTGGTGAGGGCGTGATCCGTCGCGCCCCCTGCGGCCAGGGCCGCCCGTGCAGGCAGGCTCCGCGCGCGAGTGGCCCGCGCGCCCGGCCAGCCCCTTCCCGCTCGGGCCTCCCATCTCTTGGGGTCCAGCGGGGGCTATTATCTGTGGAGACTGCCCCTGCCTTATTCCCACGGGCCGCCATTCGAGCGTCAGCAGCTGGCGGTGGCCGTATGGCCACACAGGCCGCGCCCCCGCCACGCTGGGAGGTGGCTTTCCTAGGGACTTTCCGAGAGCCAGCCTCCTCTGGATTCCACGCTGCTCAAAAGTTGGATTTTATTTTGCTTCAGAAATTACTTCAGGACCTTCTATTATTTTTATTTATTCAGCGGAAGAATTTTAAAAATGTTACAAAAGTCACAGACTCTTTGGAAACGGAGCAATTACAATCACACAAAAAGAAAACATTAACAGTCTGGCCGTTCCCCAAAAAGTCAAACACAGAACTACCATGTGACCCAGTAATTCCACTTCTGGGCATTTACCCAAAAGAAGTGACAGCAGGGACCTGAGAGCATGGATCTTCGCACATCCCGGTTCGTCGCAGCATTATTCACAAGCCCCCAAAGGTGGAAGCCACCCCGGCGTCCAAGGACATAGAAGTGGATAAACTACATGCGGTACATACACTCAATGGAATATTGCTCAGCCTTTAAAAGGAAGGCAATTCTGACCCGTGCTGCCATGGCTGAAGTTTTAAGAACATTATGCTAAGTGGAAAAAGCCAGACACGGGACACAAGAGGACAAATGTCTGATTCCACTTACGTGAAATCTCTAGAATAGGCAAACACATAGGGTCAGAATGCAGACGAGAGGTTACTAGACCCTGGGGGGGAGGGGAAGTGAGGGGTTACTGCTCAATGCGTACAGTTTCCGTCTGGGGTGTTAAAGATTTTTGAAAATAGTGTTGATGGCTGCACAACTTTGTGAATGTAGAATCACTGAATTGTATACTTAAAAATGGTTAAAATGGCAAATTCAATGGTATTATACATATTACCATAATTTTTTTAGATAGTGAAAAAAGAGGGAAAAAACCTTGCATTTATATCTCCATCTACCACGCTACCTCCCGAGGCCAGGGGCAGTCGAGCGACTTAACCGGCACATGGAGTTGTGTCATTGCAGTGGTAGGATTTGAGCGGGACCGCAGACGGATGCAAGATCACCGTGGGCGGCCAGAAGCCACAGCGAAGAGCCTCCCACACCCTCGCGTCTCCCTGGGGGCCGCATCGGGTAAGTCATCTCTTCCCCAGTCTTCTCCCTTGGCTTTCCTGTGGGATCTGGCTGGCCGTGGCCTGAGCCTGGTCAGGGCTTTGGTATGCTGGCCCCAAGCTTCCACAAGACAGAGTGACAGTGGCTGTTCTAGAACCCAGTGCAGCCAGTTCAAAGCTCCAACCAGCACAATGGGAGCGGGGCTCTGGTGGTTTCCCAGAGCTCCCCTCCTCCAGAGGTACGATGAGGCCACCATGGCAGCTCAGCTCCAGGACCGGTCCGCCGCTGCCCCTCCATCCCTGTGCCTTGTCCCTCTGAAAGCTCTCTCCACCCATCACCATCTGCACCCACTCCTGCCGTCACCTTGGAGGCTCCGAGGCCTCTGGGCTCCCACACTCTGCCTCGCCCCACCCCTCACCCCCCATGAGTGAGCACTGCCCAACAGGCCATCACAATTCTGCTTAAGTTAACGAAAACTGGGGAGGGGGAAAGTCTGAAGTTTGATACAGGTTCCCCCACTTTCCAAAAGTAGTGCATTCCTATGAAACCTTTCATGAGAGAAGCGGCGTAAAGCGAAGAAGCAATCACCACCTTAGGCCACATCTTGCTGCCCGATGCCCAAAATCAACGGAGATGAAGCGCGAGGCTCACAAACGCAGGGCAAGGCTGAGGGGCGCGGTGCTGAGACGTGCAGTCCCCGCTCCGTGCCGCTGCCTCTGTGAAGGCCGCCGCAGAACACGTGCTGAACGCTGCTGTCACCCTTCTTTTTTTTTTCTGTAAAAGTGAAATTCCTTTTAGGATTTTTTTCATTTAGCAAAAACAGGTACTTACGTAGGGCTTTTCATAAAAGCGAAGTGACATCACAGGAACTTTGGGAAAGTGAGAGGGAGCTGTGTTTTTTAAAAAAGTATTACGTATCATATTACGTATCATGAGAGACCAGGATTTTGCTGGGATCCTGGATTTCGTTCCCCTGTTTCTAGTTTCGTGTTGACTTGGATGGATGGGCGGTGGGGGCGCCTGGCTTTGAGGGTTCACAGCCCCGCTGCGTCTTGGTCTGGCCCTGTCCAGCCTGCCCGGTGCTGGGTCTTCTCCCTCCAGCTTCTCTCTATACTCTCGTGGGGGCCTGAACATCACAGGAAGCGGGGCCTGGGTACAGCTGGGCCAGCGGGAGTGGAAGGGACCCGTGGGCTGCAGCCGGGAAGTTCGCCGCCCGTGATGCGTCGCAGGGCAGCCGAGGACCCCGCGAGCATGCTCAGGAGGGAGCAGCCTGGGTTGGGGAGATGCTGGGGCGGCTTCAGGTGCTCACTCTAGCAGTGATCAAACAGGCACCCTAGCAGTGCCCACTTGGGGCAGTGGTCAGGGACAACAGGGCATCAGCCCCTAGTGGCTGGGGAGAGGAGACAGCACCTTCTCCTTGGAGCATCAGCCTGGCCGGATGGAAGTGGGGCACAGGGATGAGGAGTCCCCAGTGACTTCGCTGTGTCCTCAGTGGATGGGGGACCTCCCTCAAAAAAAGGTTTGACAGACACTGATGTGCTCCTTCTGGAATTGTGACCCCACACAGTAGGGTTATTTTGGCCACTTGAAAAACCTGCTGGCATTGACTGACAGGTGGCCTGGTTATGGGAATGGGCACGTGACGGTCCCCAGCTCGTGCCCCGCCCACTTCTCTGAATAAAATGAAGAGGGAGCGGCCAAGGGTGGGCCGGGAGCCCCCACCTTGGGAGAGCGGAGAACACAATTCCCAGTGGACACCAGGGGGCAGCACTGCCCCAGCATCAGGCTCCTCAGACGGAGTAACCCTTTCTGACTTCAGTGGCTGTTGGGGCGCTAAGTTGTGACTTCAGTGGCTGCCAGGGTGCTAAGTTCCTGTATCAGCATTTCTGGACTTTAAGAAGTAAAAGGCATTTCCAGGGCCATGAACTTGGTGCTGATCCTTGCAGCAGCAAGTGGAAGAATTTGGTCTGGGGACAGAGCCTGAGACCAGGTTGTGCTCCCCAGCTCTGATGAGAAGCAGGTCTTCCAGCTTCTCTTTGTTCGGTTTCTCCATTTGTCGGGCTGGAACAATCTCTCTCTCCCACCCGCGGCTTAAAGAACTCAGTGAGGTGGGTTTCCCCATGTTCCCACGGTTGCCCTGCGGTCATCCGCATTCTTGGGGCGAAGAAATGTGCTGGTGCTGCACCATCGCCGTGGGCTCCTAAGTCCATGCTTTGGAACTAAGTTTCCATGGGTGGAAACACGCGGCAGATGAATGACGCTTCCTGCTTCTGCAAGGCTGGGCCGGCAGAGCACCAAACTGGTTTGGCCTCAAAAGAAGCGAGAACCTGTAGAGTCAGTCAAAGTCGAATCTGGCCGGAGGGAGACCTCGCTGCATCTGGGTATCTCTTCTGCGTGTGGCAAGGGAGGGGCAGCTTGTGGCACCCACTGTTAGGCATCTGATTCCAGGGCCTTCCCTGTGCCAGTTCCGCTGCCAAAGGGAAACAACCCCCCGAAAGTGAAGGAAGAGAAGAATTAGGAGGCGGGGTCCTCGTAGCTGAACTTCTGGTCGACCTTTTTTGACAGCACAGCCCTGCTCATCCCCAGGGCGGCAGGGTGGCCCGTCCAGCATAAGGATCGATCTTGGGAGCTTTGACAGAGCCAGGCTTTGAACGTATCCCCTGGAAAGAGCAGGCAGAATGTGCTAGAATAATCCAATAAGGCCAAGCTCGCTTACTAACTCGTCCTTAGCTTTAGCCAAAGGAAGGTGTTGACGGTACACAGTTTTCTGAAAGGCATCGGGTTATAAAGGTTTATTCACCCCGGGGTATCTACATGGGTCTCGACCACACGCATCAGGTCGGTGCCAATTCTGGCTCTATTCCTTGGTCCTGAGCTCATTCCCTGACTTCCTTTAGGTCTCACTTTCCTCATGAGGAGAATGAAGACTATTATCTCCACCTCGCAACCTCCTTGTGAAGATAAAATGAGGCTGCTTCTGTCAAGGACCTAGCAGAGCATCTGGAACGCAGTGAGTGCTCAATAAATATCAGCGTAGCCGAACGCTGGCTGAGAGGTCCAGAAGTTTTGTTTTTTTAGTTTTATAAACTTAAGTAACTGTTCATCCTTGTGGGGCAGGGGCAGAGTGGGCTTATGGCTGATAAGGGAAAAATAAAAGGTACCTTTCTCCTTCCAAGAAAAGAACCAAACTTTAATGCTTGTAAGCTCTTGACCCACTTTACATTTGGAAGAGCCTTTGTAATTTTAAGGCTGGTGCCCCATCATGGCTCAAAGAGGCAGAATAAATGTGTTGTGTTTTGGAGGCTTGTAAAGGGGGTGGTGGCCTGAGCCTGCCATCTATCTCGGGGAGCTGGGAAGAGCAAGCCTTGAGCTCACCCGTGAGGGGGCGGTGGTCACAGAGCACCATGTAGGGGTCCCTGGGCAGGCGCAGTGGGGAGAGTGTGGCATTGCCCCAGGTGTCCCCTCCTTGGCAGAGCCCTGTCAGAGGGAGGGAGGAGGCCAGTGGGTGTGAGGCTCAGATGTGGGGGGCCACCATGCCCTGGACACCTGGAGGATCTTTTCCGGGCTGTGCGACCCCCACTCTTCCCCAGAATTTTCTGAGATCCAAAGGAGGAATCCTAAAAGGCCTGATTTAAACCCCTGCCAGCCCTAGCGGGTGGTTCCGACTAAATCAGAGCGGGGACGTCCGACGTCGTTTGCACCTCACGGAGGAAGGATGACCTCGGGAGGGAAATACCCACGTGACACGGATGGCACTCACCTGGTCTTGGACTCTCAGCCAGTCCGTACCAGACAGAGCCACCAACGTGTGTTTTGCATCTGGTCATTTTGGTTTTCTTGACTCCAAAGTCAAGAGAGGGCCGCCTGCCCTGGCAGCGATGACTGAGTCCTGAGCCTGGCAGAATGACTCCGCTGAGGCCATCCAGAGAGGTCAGAGAAGATAAAAACGACAGGCATTAACCACAGAGGTTGTCACAGGCACCATCAGACCTACAGGCAATGCCACCAGGCTGCCGGGAATTTGTTGGGTTCACAGAGAGCTCTCTGGGCCTGTGTCTGTCTTCTGTTGATTTTGAGTGTCCAGTATTGACCTATTCAGACCGTGGTACCTGGGTGAACTCACGCGGACTCACCCGGCAGTTTTTCGGGTTCTGATAAGCACAAACAGCCTGTGTCTGCCAGGAATGTCCTCTTTGCTTCCTCTCAGGATTGACATGAAAAGTAAATTGGTCTACTTAGAGCACTGATTCCTAATACACCCCATTGGGAAAACCTTTTCTGTATCTCAAAGCCTCTTAGGCTTTGTGGGTTTTACAGAAGAACCAGAACTGAGGGCCAAGCCACACCCCAGACAGTCATGGCCATGTCCTGGCCGCTGACCCTTCGGTGATAAGGTGACAAGAATGGTCTGTGGATTGTCTGTGTTGGAGCGATGGGGTGTGACTGTACTGCTGGTCACCGATGCTGGTGACACAGCTTTCTCCAGAGAGAGACATCAGCAGCTTAGTGCCTGTGTCCCCCAGAGAGATCGTAATCTCTTTGTAGAAGTGGTGAGGTCAATTATGACATAATCGGATAATGTAATAATGTGCACCTGTGAAGACTTCTACCTTTGAAGCATCCCTGTCGCCATGGGGGGATGTTAACGCCACATCCAGCCAGACGCTGCTTGGCCACTGCCTCTGCTGCAGAAGGCCGGCCGATTAGACAGAGGAGCAGGAGGCGGGCAAGCCGCATCCGAATCTACTCAAAGTAATTCTCTTTGGCAAAAGAAAACCGTTTCATTCCATGGCAATTTAGTCTACTTTTCAGACCTCGTGAGCCAAAGAGATCGCCCCAGGATCCCCAACTTTGAAATTGCTGGGGCTCGGCCTGTCCAGAGCACAGCGGGAGGGCACAACCCCCACGCAAACTGCTGGGGTTCTGGGTCTGGGGTTGCAGTCCCGGTCTGGGGTCGGGGTCCCCGTCCAGGCCTGTGACGGTTCCTGGGCGGGCTGTCTGGGAGTCACACCTTCCCACTGCCTCACACTCCAGCCCTAAGCTCATGCCCGAAGCCAGCTCTGGAAGCTCGCCTGTGCATTTGAGAGTGCCAGGGAAACTGAGTATTTGGGGTATTTAATATTCAAAAGAGCTCAAGAAATCCAAGAAATCCAAGCAGCTCAGCTCCAGGAACCCCCACTTCCATCCCGGAGGAAAGGCGTGGGCAAGCACAGAGCGAGGGGGCTGGGTCCCCACAGGCGTCCTCGGTCTCCAGGTGCCTCTAGAGCTCTCTCAGCATAGTTAGAGATCTGAGCCCCGTGTCGATGTCAGCCACAGAAACTCAGAACTGGAGGCATCACGACAGGGACCCCAAGGAGGAGCTGCCGTTGACATCGCTGAATAAGTAGAGGGAAGGATCTCTCTCAGATCTTTGCCGACACCAAGTGTCCTTTGGAAATAGAAAGAAACTTGGTAATGGAAGAAGGAAAGATGGGGCAGATCCTGGCATAAGGGTGGCCGCATAGATCCGTGAAACAGAACTGAGCATCCAGAAATAAACCCCCACATTTAGTCGATTGCATTTCAACGAGAGAGACAAAACAATGGGGAATGAATAGTCTTTTCAACAAATGGTGCTGGAAGAACTGGATGTCCACATGCAAAAGAATGAACTTGGGACCTCTGATGAACGCAAAATGGATCAAAGACCCAAATAGGAGAGCTAAAAGTAGAAAATGCTTAAAAGAAAACAGGGACCAATCTTCATGACCTTGGATCTGGCAGTGGTTCCTCAGATATTACACCAAAAGCAAAGGCCACAAAAGAAAAAAAAATAAATTAGACTTTATCAAAATGAAAAACTTTTGTGCTCGAAAGGACACTATCCAGAAAGCGAGAAGGCAGCCCAGAAAACAGGAGAAAATATTTGCAAATCATGTGTCTGAGAAGGGATTCGTATCTAGAGTGCGTAAAAAAAAAAATTTACGACTTAATAAAAAGACAAATAACCCAATTAAAAATGGGCAAAAGACATTTTTAATAGACATTTTTCCAAAAAAGATATACAAATCTATAAGCAAAGGAGAGGATGGTCAATATCACTGGACACCAGGGAAGTGCAAATCGAAACCACGGTCAGATACTGTTTCACACCCAGCAGGATGGCTATTGAAAGCCAGATCATAACAAGTGTTGGTGAGGATTTCAAAAAAGAAAAACTTCATGTACTGCTGGAAGGAATGTAAAATGATGCATCCACTTTGGAAAACAGACAGGCAGTTCCTCCAAAAGTTAAACATAGAGTTACCATTTGACCCAGCAATTCCGCTCCGAGGTATTAATCCAAGAGAACTGTCGACATGTACATACACAAAAACTTGTCCATGGCTGTTCATGGCAGCACTATTTTTAATAGTCAAAGGCAAAAAGAAAGAACCCAATGTCCATCAATTGATGGGTGGGAAAATGCTATATCCGTACGATGGAATATTTTATTTGCTATAAAAAGGAATGAAGTACTGACACATGCCATGACCTGGATGAACCACAAAAACACGCTAAATGGAAGAAGCCAGTCGCAAGAAGACCACGTATTGTATGAATTTCTTACATGAATTGTCCAGAAGAGGCAAATCTACAGAGACAGAAAATAGATCAGTGGTTACCTAGGACTAGGAGGTCAAGGGACGGGGACAAGAGGTGGCAGATGAGGACGGCGTGACAGCTAACGGGTGCAGGTTTCCTTTCGAAGTGCAGAAAATGTTCTAAAATTAATCGTAGTGACGGTGGCACCACTTTGCGGCTATACTAAAAACCACTGAGTTCTAAATTTTAAAGGGATGAATTGTAAGGTCTGTGAATTGTATCTCGGTAAAGTCA
>NW_011888856.1:3407916-3409147 GCF_000151845.1 Pteropus vampyrus
GATCTGCCCATTTACAGGGATGATGCAAGGATCAAGCCAGAGAGTGAAATCGAATAAATAGTAAGCTCTGAGTTTTTCCCGTTTTGGAAACGTTCGGTTCTACATGCCAAGCAGGTTCAAGGTGCTGCTACGATAAACTCCCGCTATGAACTCGAAAGCATGAAGTCCAAGCTCTGGTCCTACTAGCGTCGTGCGATTTCATCTTGGGGCAGGGGGCATTTTATATCAAACCGTGGGGGGAGGAGATGCAGGCGAGGACAGAAACAGCATCTGTGTAGCATGTCGCCTTCTCCCTTCCAACTTCCAGGTATTCAAGAATGCAGTCAGAACATTTCGACAGGTCACGTTCTGTCTCGTTCCGTTACAGTGGGTCCTGTCGGTAGTGGTTGTCCTATGCTACAGTGGATACACTGATATTTAATAGTTCTTCAAGTCTTTTAAGGATCTTATAAGGGAACATTAAATAAGTATAACATATAAAAAAATGTCCAGGAAGGAAAGAAAGAAGGAAAGAAGGGAGAGTGGGAGGGAGGGAGGGAGGGAGGGAGGGGAGGAAGAAAGAATACTGTAAGACACTTTTGGATGTAGAGTTTATGACTGTGAGTCCATTTCTGCTGTGTCTGATATCAATAATGCTCTGCTTAATTCATGGCACGAGGCTTCGGAAACAAGCATAAGGGATCTTGACACTGCGCAGGACGGATGGCTCTTGGTTCCTGGCAGCTGGTCATCCTGTTTATGGAGGATTATTTTTCTGCCCTCCTTCCATCAAAGTAGAAGAAGGGAGAAAAGATGAAAAATGATGTAAATGTTACGAGCACTGCCTCCAGTAAGGGTTAGAGAAGATAAAGGGATTGAAATTATTGGATTCCATCTATAAATATCAATTATTTACATCGTTCAGATCCCCCATCGTGCCAGAAAATGCTGAGGCAGCTCCAGCCGCTAATCTCGGAGCACGCAGCAAGGATGGCTGACGGTCCACGCGAACGAGCCGGGAGTTAGTCGACTGCTGTATTAATAATGAGCATGACTTAGTTTTGGTTTTGGCTCAGATTAATAATTCACCCATCATTGCTTGACCATCTGAACATGGCTCGTCCTGGGACCAAAACCAGGGGCACAGTGCTTCCTCCTGTTTCCTCGGTCCCTCCCACGCAACGGTGAAGACAGCGGGTTGCCTGTGGCAGAGCTTCGCTGCCACCATTTGAAATCCGCGTTTGTACTGAGG
>NW_011888856.1:3409197-3412881 GCF_000151845.1 Pteropus vampyrus
GAGGTGGCAGATGAGGACGGCGTGACAGCTAACGGGTGCAGGTTTCCTTTCGAAGTGCAGAAAATGTTCTAAAATTAATCGTAGTGACGGTGGCACCACTTTGCGGCTATACTAAAAACCACTGAGTTCTAAATTTTAAAGGGATGAATTGTAAGGTCTGTGAATTGTATCTCGGTAAAGTCAGAAAAGAAACCATTTCTAGTGACCTTTTCAATGTGGCTCCTCAAGCTGGACCCATTTTCTTGGAGCGCCGTCCCTCGCTGCTGAGCCTTGAGGAGGCCACAGAGGGTGGACCGAGACCCCAAGCCTGGGGACAAGCGGCATCAGACAAAGTTCCTGGCCTGAGGGTTTCCTGAGCATTCCTTCCACTCCCCGTCTCTGATGCCTCCCCTGAGACTTTGACTTCGAGTTGCCAAGTCTAAGTAAACAAGGAACTGAGCATGTTTGCACAGAGATGCAAGCAAAGGTGACCCATGGCGTGAGCGTGCGAGGCCGACGCTATCAACTCATGGCACAGCAGTGTTTTTGTAAAGAGGAACTAGATCAGATAGTCTGCATGAGGGTCCAGAGCGGCGAGGTGGGGGACAAGCCATTCAGACCCGGAAGTAATCAATGATCCCCGTTTATCAGCTCATCGGCTCTGGAACACAGGGCCCAGCACAGATGTAGTTTTACTTCCAAATAACAGGGGTCAAAGGGCACGCCTTTACAACAGGGAGACTTCTAGTCCCGTCTGTAGGACCTGAGTACACTTTGCTTGTTTGTTTGTATTTTTAGAAAAAAGAGTAAAATTTTTCATTTGTCCTTAAATTTAACTTGAAATCTCTTCTTTAATCCTGGCTTGTTGGCAGATGCTAATTCACAAGACTGTTTTATACATTCACATATAGCACACCTATCTGTCATTTTCCACCCACAGGGCAGGAGCTGAGAAATTCAGAATTACACTTTAGAGAGTAGATGAAATTCTGAGTCCCAGATTAAGGCAGCCACGACAAGTCCCTCCGCATCATGTTTTCTGCACTTAAGAGGAGTCAGGTGACCTGAACTTTTAGTCTCTGTAAAGTGGGGAGGATCATCCTGCCCAGCCATCCTCACGAACTTGGGGAAGATCAAATGCAGTTAAAGAAAGACTCAAAGAGGAATTCATAGTTAGAAAAAGGGTCAGGGAAGCAGGAGACAAAAATGGGGACAATATCTGACAGGGGGCCATGTAAAGCTCCCTTTTGAGTTAATAGCAAATGACGGAGAAGGACCGTGAGAATAACATTGGCTTTGCAGTTACAAGACTTGGATTTAAATCATGGTTTAGACTTTAGCCTGTGAATTTGAACTAATGATTATAACTTTTATAAGCTTTAGTAACCTCCTCTGTAGAGTGGGGATGATAGTACCAGATCTGCCCATTTACAGGGATGATGCAAGGATCAAGCCAGAGAGTGAAATCGAATAAATAGTAAGCTCTGAGTTTTTCCCGTTTTGGAAACGTTCAGTTCTACATGCCAAGCAGGTTCAAGGTGCTGCTACGATAAACTCCCGCTATGAACTCGAAAGCATGAAGTCCAAGCTCTGGTCCTACTAGCGTCGTGGGATTTCATCTTGGGGCGGGGGGCATTTTATATCAAACCGTGGGGGGAGGAGATGCAGGCGAGGACAGAAACAGCATCTGTGTAGCATGTCGCCTTCTCCCTTCCAACTTCCAGGTATTCAAGAATGCAGTCAGAACATTTCGACAGGTCACATTCTGTCTCGTTCCGTTACAGTGGGTCCTGTCGGTAGTGGTTGTCCTATGCTACAGTGGATACACTGATATTTAATAGTTCTTCAAGTCTTTTAAGGATCTTATAAGGGAACATTAAATAAGTATAACATATAAAAAAATGTCCAGGAAGGAAAGAAAGAAGGAAAGAAGGGAGAGTGGGAGGGAGGGAGGGAGGGAGGGAGGGGAGGAAGAAAGAATACTGTAAGACACTTTTGGATGTAGAGTTTATGACTGTGAGTCCATTTCTGCTGTGTCTGATATCAATAATGCTCTGCTTAATTCATGGCACGAGGCTTCGGAAACAAGCATAAGGGATCTTGACACTGCGCAGGACGGATGGCTCTTGGTTCCTGGCAGCTGGTCATCCTGTTTATGGAGGATTATTTTTCTGCCCTCCTTCCATCAAAGTAGAAGAAGGGAGAAAAGATGAAAAATGATGTAAATGTTACGAGCACTGCCTCCAGTAAGGGTTAGAGAAGATAAAGGGATTGAAATTATTGGATTTCATCTATAAATATCAATTATTTACATCGTTCAGATCCCCCATCGTGCCAGAAAATGCTGAGGCAGCTCCAGCCGCTAATCTCGGAGCACGCACCAGGGATGGCTGACGGGCCGCGCGAACGAGCCGGGAGTTAGTCGACTGCTGTATTAATAATGAGCATGGCTTAGTTTTGGTTTTGGCTCAGATTAATAACTTACCCATCATTGCTTGGCCATGTGAACATGGCTCGTCCTGGGACCAAAACCAGGGGCACAGTGCTTTCTCCTGTTTCCTCGGTCCCTCCCACGCAACGGTGAAGACAGCGGGTTGCCTGTGGCAGAGCTTCGCTGCCACCATTTGAAATCCGCGTTTGTACTGAGGGATTCTCACTGACGGTGGTGGCCCCCAGCGCCCCCAGATCTCTCTCTCTTGCTGACTCCCCGTTCTTCCCTTTCCCTTCCCTCCCCTCTCTTTTTTGCTTTTCTCCTTCTCCTCGAGAATGAATAACCAACGTTTATAACAGCTCCCCTCACTTTTTTTTTTTTTTTAAAGCTTTCTACCTATGTCTTTACAGCCTCACTTTCTGAGCCTAAGCGGAGACAGCTTTTCTGTGGGGAAGCGGAGCACTCGACGGAGCCAAACTGTGTGGGTTTCAATTCCTGTGCTGCCGCATCCTACGTGGATGACTTAGAACAAGCCACTTCACTTCTCTGTGCCCCGGTTTCCTGTTCTGTAAAAAGCAAACGAAGAGTCTGCATAGTGTTGTAGAGAGGATTAAATGAGTTAATAATGTATGCGCCATCGATGGATGAATGGATAGACGCATCGTGGCATAGCCATACAATGGAATATTATTCAGCCCTGAAAAAGGAATGCAGTACTGAGGTCTGCTATGACTTGAATGACCCTCAATAACATTACGCTACGTGAAAGAAGCCAGACTAAAAGGTTATATATCGTATGATTCCTTTTTTAAGGTATGTCTAGAATAAGAAAATCTGTAGAGACAGAAAACAGGTTAATGGTTATCAGGGGACGGGGAAGGGCAATAGAGAATGGCTGCTTAATCCCGTGGCGTGCTCTTCTGGGGCGATGAAAAAGTTTTGAAACTAGAGAGAGGGAGTGGCCATCCATTTGTGAATGCACTAAATCCCACCGAAGTATTCATTTTAAAATGGTTAATTGTGTGCTAGGTGAATTTTACCTTTAAACATAAATACATGGCAAGAAATTTTTGTATTTCCTGGCATACAGTAAACAATTAAAATGTTACCACCCGTCACCCGCTCCAGTCAGCAGAGAAGACTATTAATCTCCCCCGTTTTCAGAATAGGGGGAAATCGTTACGTACCCGGCGGTCTGAGGGAGCCTCAGGTCCAGGCAGAGGGTCTTCCTGACGCCCGCCTGTTGCTCAACTACACCGATCGCAACGTTTTCA
>NW_011888856.1:3413391-3415359 GCF_000151845.1 Pteropus vampyrus
CTCCTGTTTCCTCGGTCCCTCCCACGCAACGGTGAAGACAGCGGGTTGCCTGTGGCAGAGCTTCGCTGCCACCATTTGAAATCCGCGTTTGTACTGAGGAATTCTCACTGACGGTGGCGGCCCCCAGCGCCCCCAGATCTCTCTCTCTTGCTGACTCCCCGCTCTTCCCTTTCCCTTCCCTCCCCTCTCTTTTTTGCTTTTCTCCTTCTCCTCGAGAATGAATAACCAACGTTTATAACAGCTCCCCTCACTTTTTTTTTTTCTTTAAAGCTTTCTACCTATGTCTTTACAGCCTCACTTTCTGAGCCTAAGCGGAGACAGCTTTTCTGTGGGGAAGTGGAGCACTCAACGGAGCCAAACTGTGTGGGTTTCGATTCCTGTGCTGCCGCATCCTACGTGGATGACTTAGAACAAGCCACTTCACTTCTCTGTGCCCCGGTTTCCTGTTCTGTAAAAAGCAAACGAAGAGTCTACATAGTGTTGTAGAGAGGATTAAATGAGTTAATAATGTATGCGCCATTGATGGATGAATGGATAGATGCATCGTGGCATAGCCATACAGTGGAATATTATTCAGCCCTGAAAAAGGAATGCAGTACTGAGGTCTGCTATGACTTGAATGACCCTCAAAAACATTACGCTACGTGAAAGAAGCCAGACTAAAAGGTTATATATCGTATGATTCCTTTTTTAAGGTATGTCTAGAATAAGAAAATCCGTAGAGACAGAAAACAGGTTAATGGTTATCAGGGGACGGGGAAGGGCAATAGAGAATGGCTGCTTAATCCCGTGGCGTGCTCTTCTGGGGAGATGAAAAAGTTTTGAAACTAGAGAGAGGGAGTGGCCGTCCATTTGTGAATGCACTAAATCCCACTGAAGTATTCATTGTAAAATGGTTAATTGTGCGCTAGATGAATTTTACCTTTAAAAATAAATACATGGCAAGAAATTTTTGTATTTCCTGGCATACAGTAAACAATTCAAATATTACCACCCGTCACCCGCTCCAGTCAGCAGAGAAGACAATTAATCTCCCCCGTTTTCAGAATAGGGGGAAATTGTTACGTACCCGGCGGTCTGAGGGAGCCTCAGGTCCAGGCAGAGGGTCTTCCTGACGCCCGCCTGTTGCTCAACTACACCGATCGCAACGTTTTCACGTTGCAAGTAGAACGACGGGACGTGGAGTCAAGTCAGCAGATCCTGAAGGGCCTCTGGTCTCCTTATGCGCTTCTGGGAACTGAAAGTCGGAAAAGCCTCTCACCGTTTAAACGTCGCTGACATCTACGCCCTCTTTCCATCCTCCTGTTTACCGTCTTAGCATAGGCCCTCACTGTCTTTTTGATTGAGATAGACTTCACATGCCGGAAATTCACCCCCTTCACAGTGTCACCCAGAATTCCGTGGTTTTTAGTATGTCCATTCACAAAATTTCGTATATTCAGTCTTGCCTTTCGCCTGGGCGGTTGCCGTGGGCTGGGAAGCCGCCGCCCTCGTCTACTCTGAGGTTGCGCTTCCCACCTCAGCTGGTCTGATCTTTTTAAAACACAGATCTGATCCTGTTCTCTCCCTCCTCTTCCCACCCTATTTAAAATACCTCACGAGCTCCCCACCCCGCACGATGATGTCTGAATTCCTAGCATGCCCACTCCCGGCCTCCGCCCCAGCCTGCCCTCTCCCACCGCCCACAGTGACCCCTTGCAGTTCGGGGGTTAGACTCAGGCTGGATGTGGCCAATACACATGCAGCCACCTTGCCTTTGCTGCTGCAGCGGGCAGCAGGCACCAGGCTCCTGTCTGCCGCTTACCGCAGGGGAAACGGTGAGCTCTGTGAGCTGCCCCGTGAAAGCCCAGCTCCTGAAGCCTAGAGATGGGGCCCGACTCTGGGCGCCCAGGAGCAGAGGGTGGGATGCAGCATGCTGAGAGATCTGCGGACCGTCCTCTCTAAACATTCTTCCCCGCCATTGCCACC
>NW_011888856.1:3415409-3419240 GCF_000151845.1 Pteropus vampyrus
GCCTCCGCCCCAGCCTGCCCTCTCCCACCGCCCACAGTGACCCCTTGCAGTTCGGGGGTTAGACTCAGGCTGGCTGTGGCCAATACACATGCAGCCACCTTGCCTTTGCTGCTGCAGCGGGCAGCAGGCACCAGGCTCCTGACTGCCGCTTACCGCAGGGGAAACGGTGAGCTCTGTGAGCTGCCCCGTGAAAGCCCAGCTCCCGAAGCCTAGAGATGGGGGCCGACTCTGGGCGCCCAGGAGCAGAGGGTGGGATGCAGCATGCTGAGAGATCTGCGGACCGTCCTCTCTAAACATTCTTCCCCGCCATTGCCACCCGCCTGGCCCTTTACACTTGATGTTGATGAGGAGTTTAAGGGTCAAGGAGCCAGAGTCTGGGTGTTCCCTTTGCAAATTTGCCTCTCAGACTGGCACCCCCTCTGTGGACCGTCATAACCATTGTGTCTTGTTCAGATATGGGGCAGTGTCTGGGCCCCCAGCAGATGGTCATCACTGCATCCCAAGTTCTGGCTCAGACCTCGAGTTGACCATCCCTTTGCTTCAAGCCAGCTGATTGACTGCAGTTTCGGAGGTGGGACTTGCCTGAGGGAAAGAAAAGCTTGATTAAGTGCTGAAGAACAACCCAGTTAATGGACGTTTGTTTGCTGAATTCCAGACGATTCGGCAAAGGAAAATCTCAGTTTCAAACATTTAGTTTCGTTGTTTTAAAATACATGGCCTAATTGATTGCAGTATTGCATTTTTTAAAATGTCTAAATTGATAATTGTTTGCTATTTTGAACTGAAAATGTTATTATCCCCAAAAGCTTCTTTCGACTTTAAGAGAGAACGCCCAGTCTCCCAGGCATTGCACAGAGGTACCAGTGGGACATTAGAAGGATCTTAATAACCTATGGTTATTTACATCTTTATTATTAGGTATTATTATTCCAACTTCGCCATCTTCAGGATGCTCACACTACCCAGCAATGTGCCCCAATCGACTGCGACTTCAGCCTTTCTGATTGCTATCGCTAAATACATAGGACGTCCTGTACTACCCAAGTAGCACATCTTCATCACCATGGTGATCAGGCGACTTCTATCTCCAAACACATTCCTTTGCAGCATATGTCTACCAGGGACAGAAGGCAGCCAGTGAAGTCTGCCAAAGGAGGGTGCCCCTATCCCCCAGTCCCCAGCTGTGAGAATCGAGGGGCCTGGGCTCCGCCCTTCACCACGTGAACCACACTCACCCATTTTCATCCCCTAGAATGGATTCAGGAAAAAGGCAGCTAAGAGGAGGAGACGCTGAAGGTGACGGCTGTGAACCTGGGTAAATCAGAGGGTGCCGGATTCACCGGGGTCGCCCAGGAGGTGGCGGCTCGGAGGTGATAGCACAGGTCTCAGAAGCGCCCGCAGGAATCTCTTTTTGAGAGATTCTCTGTAAGGATGGAGCGAGGAAAAAAAAAAAAGGTAGGCGCCTCAAGAGAGCCTCTTGCTTCTAAGGAAATTGTGAAATAAGCGATTCCCTTAAGATTCCCTTAACGCAGGAGCCATTAGGGGAGGGACAGACAGAAAGCAGGTGACCGTGGGCAGCTGGTAGGGGCTGACCCACGTGCAATGGCCGTAGCTCGCTCTTCCCAGGCTGGTTCATGTGGCCTTCCCAGCCATTGTCACCCAGGCAGTCTCCTGATCTTCATCTGAGCACTTCTGGGCTGGCCACCTTCTCTCTACCTTTCAGAATCTTATGTTTATTTTATATGTAACATCCAGGGTTTTTATCTGCACTTAATCGAAGGGCAGGGAAACGAGCATCTACTCCATCTTCCCAGAAGCGGAAGTCCTACTAAGTGGACTTTTGCATCTGACGTCTTACCCCCAGCTTAATGCATCTAAGAATTCATAATTCAGTGAGTTTTGAAAAAGCATTATCTATATCAAAATCACGATATAGAACATTTCCATCCCCCCAGGAAATTCCTTTAAGGATATAGGAATTTTTTTGAAAACTACAAATCTGATTCTGCTCCTTGTGAGGCCAGCTTCTAAGATGACCCCGAATGGGCCTGCATCTTGGTTAGTATCCTTACTCTTATGCAGCACGCTCTCTTGGGCGTGGGCTGGATTTAGTGACTGCAGTCTGGCCAATAAAATAGGGCAGAAATGATGGCTCGTCACTTCTGAGATTCGGTCACAAAAGACTGCGGCCTCCATTTCCTGCACCCTCTCTCTCAGATTAGTCACTCTGGGAGAAACCAGCTGACACTTCATGGGGACACTTGGGGCGTCCAGTGGAGAGGCCCATGGAGTGAGGGCCTGAAGACAAGGCGACAGCCAGGTGCGTGAGCCTTTTTGGAAGCAGATCGGTCAGGGACTGCAGTCCCGGCCCACAGCTTGACGGCCACTTCGTGAAAGACTCTGGGCCGGATGCACTCAGCTAAGGTAGTGTGGGTTTCGGACCCTCAGAAACCGTGTGACATAACACATTTTTGTAGTTTGAAAGCTGCTAGGTCTGAGGCGACTTATTATGCAGCAGTATAATACGCTCTCTGGTGCTCCCCTTACCCAGGTCTGGTCCCCGGCCCCATCCTGTCCCCTCTCACCTCTCTCTCCACGCTTCAGCCATGTTGGCCTTTGGGTTTCTCCTCCCTCAAGACTCTATGCCTAGAATGTTCTGCCACCCCCGCCTCCCCAGCCAAGCTACCACCAGTTAATTCTGATCAGCTCCAATGTCTATTGTCCAAGGAAGATCCTTCCGGCCTAGGAAAGGTGACCCAATTATCTCCTCTATTTAGGGCTTTTCTCCTTCCAGCTGAAGCATTTATCATTATTGCAATGTCCTAAATAACCGAGAAATGTCTCCTTTAACATGTCTCCCCTCTGAGGACAGAAGCTCCCTGAGGTGGCGGGGGTGGGGTGGGGGGCGGTCTGTCTGTCTTGTTGGCAGCCTGGCCCCTTGTGTGTGTGATGAATGGATGGAGAGAGGCACAGTTTTCTTCCCAAGAAAGAGGAAGTTTTGGGGATAGAGCATGTCTTGGAGGTCTCCAAAAGTTTCCCATTTCCATATAGAAAGTATGAGAGTTCTTAATGAAAAAAGGCAAAATGTGTTAAAAATCAAAGGCGCTCACAGGCAGAAGGGCGACCCTTCAGCAGGGAGGTGGGCCTGGCGGTGATGGGCGATCCACGCAGACCGCACGCAGAGCCTGGGGGGCTTTCATGGGGCCTGGCGCCTGGGCTCCTCCCACGCCAATTGAATCAGATCTTGGGCAGCGGTCAGGGGTTGGGGGAGGGGGGACGGAGCACTGATCTGAGGCTCTGAAGACTGTCACATGTTTGAGGGTGGCCATGGGAACTGGGCGTGTTCTTGAAGGCCAGCAAGGAGGCCCTGACCTTGAGCCCGGCAGGAGCATTGGTGAGCGTGAGCCTGGTACTGAGAAGACCTGCAGGGCCGGAGTCCCCGTGAATGAGAGGGAGGCAGGGTTTGGGGGCGGGCCCCGGGGCCTTGGGGCGCCCCTTCCGACACGACCAGAAAAGTTCTGATGAGAACAGCCATTGTCACGGCCCCTGCCCTGAGCTCTGAGCTTTAGGAGACCCCGCTCTGACCCTCCCCAGGAACTTCACCCCAGGAGACCTCGGGGCCCGGACGCCTGCCTACCCAGATTCAGTGGCCTCTTTCTGAGATAAGCCCTGGTTACCGGGGATTCGGGAATTCCTGCTTCCAGGGCTGGGGAGCCTCCCCGGGTCCATCTTCTCCAGGGAAGACCACAGCAAGTCATGCACCCTAGACCTTGGTCATGAACCCGAGAGGTGGCCAGTGGATGGCTGTCTGCAAGCCGGTGAGGAGGGACC
>NW_011888856.1:3422395-3424940 GCF_000151845.1 Pteropus vampyrus
CCAATTGAATCAGATCTTGGGCAGCGGTCAGGGGTTGGGGGAGGGGGGACGGAGCACTGATCTGAGGCTCTGAAGACTGTCACATGTTTGAGGGTGGCCATGGGAACTGGGCGTGTTCTTGAAGGCCAGCAAGGAGGCCCTGACCTTGAGCCCGGCAGGAGCATTGGTGAGCGTGAGCCTGGTACTGAGAAGACCTGCAGGGCCGGAGTCCCCGTGAATGAGAGGGAGGCAGGGTTTGGGGGCGGGCCCCGGGGCCTTGGGGCGCCCCTTCCGACACGACCAGAAAAGTTCTGATGAGAACAGCCATTGTCACGGCCCCTGCCCTGAGCTCTGAGCTTTAGGAGACCCCGCTCTGACCCTCCCCAGGAACTTCACCCAGGAGACCTCGGGGCTCGGACGCCTGCCTACCCAGGTTCGGTGGCCTCTTTCCGAGATAAGCCCTGGTTACCGGGGATTCGGGAATTCCTGCTTCCAGGGCTGGGGAGCCTCCCCGGGTCCATCTTCTCCAGGGAAGACCACAGCAAGTCATGCACCCTAGACCTTGGTCATGAACCCGAGAGGTGGCCAGTGGATGGCTGTCTGCAAGCCGGTGAGGAGGGACCGGGCTGAGTTGTCCACACACATCCACGCTCATGAGGCCGTTTGTGGTAAAAGACGGGAGTGGGGGTGGGGGGTCCGGAGCCAGGGACCTTCATTTATGTTCTTGCTTCAATCCCCAGTCACTCGACAGGCCTGGCATTTGTCCCTCATCTTGGTTCTCCTGCCCAGCTCCGCCCTCGAATGCACTGACTGCGTTCTCCATGTTGCCCCTCCTCCTATGGCCCTGAGCCTGTGAATCCCGTTCTCTCTGCCAGCAGTGCCGGCTCCTTGTCTGCTACCTGCCGGGCCTTCCAGGCAGAGTGTCCCTGTCCCCCCGTCCCTCCTCCACACCCTCAGAACTGCTGCTTCTCTGCTGCCTCTGATCTGGGACCAGTCACTCTAAACGGCACATGTGGGCAGAAATCTTCACCTCTCTCATACGTGGCCCCTTATTTTCCCAGCCCCCGGCCGTCGCACCTGGCACAGAAACACCATTTAAAGACTGGCTTATGAACTGGATTGAATCGTTCTTGTGATTTGAGAGGAAAGCTTTGGAGGTCTGCCCAGTATTTATCCCCAGACTCAGCTTTCTTTTGGAAAACTCAGTTCTTGTTCTGAAGTGAGGGCTGAGGGCGGGTATTGATCTTCCCTATCATTTCCAAACTCTGAGCTGTCACTGTGTATGTGTGTGTGCACGTGTGCGTGTGAGAGAGAGAAAGTGTGTGTGTGTGAGAGTGTGTGCGTGCGTGCATACGCGCGTGTGTGTGTGTGAGAGAGAGAAAGTGTGTGTGTGCGAGAGAGAGTGTGTGTGTGTGAGTGTGTGTGTGAGAGTGTGTGTGTGAGTATGTGTGTGAGAGTGTGTGTGAGAGTGTGTGCACACATACGCGTGTGTGAGAGAGAGAGTGTGTGTGTGTGAGAGAGTGTGTGTGTGCACACATATGCGTTTGTGTGAGAGAGTGTGTGTGTGCACACATATGCGTTTGTGTGAGAGAGTGTGTGTGTGAGAGTGTGTGTATGAGAGTGTGTGTGTGAGAGAGTGTGTGTGTGAGAGTGTGTGTGTGAGTGTGTGTGCACACATACGTGTGTGCGTGTGAGAGAGTGTGTGTGTGAGAGTGTGTGTGTGAGAGTGTGTGTGAGAGTGTGTGTGTGTGAGTGTGTGTGCACCCATACACGTGTGTGTGTGAGAGAGAGAGAGTGTGTGTGTGAGTGTGTGTGTGTGTGAGTGTACTCTCCCAGCACCCCCCGCCCATGCTTCCACCAACCACATGGACAAGGCCAGACCAGCATGTGCTTGCGCATGCACCTGAGTGTCTGCCCCGCCTGCAGCAAGAAGGCGGAGAACTCAGCTTGCTGTGGAGGAGGAGGCATGGGTATCAGTTTGCCCGGGACGAGCTGCGCATATATAGATCTGCCGTCCTGTGGTGATTATTAACAGGGCCGCTTTCACTCTCAAGTGTCTCATCGCTTGATAAATCACAAAGACCCTCACGTCTCACTGCTGAGCTCATCAGCCTGAACGTTTGCACTGTTTCCCTTGGGTTCTGGGAATCCTCAGATCTTGGAACGGTTGGCAGAAAGCAGGGGGACTTCTGTGGCCTCATGATGAATCCTGACTGGTTTTCTTTAAAATCCAGGACAGTGGTTATAAATATTCTGTCCAGCCGAGAGGCTCTGAGGCTCTGTTCCAGAGGACACTGAGGAAGGAGTCCTGCAGGTGTAGGCGAACGATGACAGCTGTGTCCCACTTCACAAGAGAATTATGAGTCCGTGGCTAGAACGGACTCAAGTTTATCTTCTTTCTCAACCAGTTCTAATGCACCTTTAGTGGCTGATCCTGCTTGTCAGCTGCCCGTAAACACACACACAACTGCGTAAGTGAGTAAGAATTTTTAAACATTCAAGAAAGTGTTTAATAACTTACATATTTTTAATGACGTGAGAATTTCTTCATTCCTGGAACATGGTC
>NW_011888856.1:3425239-3443313 GCF_000151845.1 Pteropus vampyrus
GTGTGTGTGAGTGTGTGTGCACACATACGTGTGTGTGAGAGAGTGTGTGTGTGTGAGAGAGTGTGTGTGAGAGTGTGTGTGAGAGTGTGTGTGCACATATACGCGTGTGTGTGTGAGAGAGAGAGTGTGTGTGAGTGTGTGTGTGCACACATACGTGTGAGCGTGTGAGAGTGTGTGTGTGAGTGTGTGTGTGAGAGTGTGTGTGAGAGTGTGTGTGAGAGTGTGTGTGTGTGAGTGTGTGTGCACACATACGCGTGTGTGTGTGTGAGAGAGAGAGTGTGTGTGAGTGTGTGTGTGCACACATACGTGTGTGCGTGTGAGAGAGTGTGTGTGTGAGAGTGTGTGTGTGAGAGTGTGTGTGTGTGTGTGCACACATACGCGTGTGTGTGTGAGAGAGAGAGAGTGTGTGTGTGAGTGTGTGTGTGTGTGTGTACTCTCCCAGCACCCCCCCGCCCATGCTCCCACCAACCACATGGACAAGGCCAGACCAGCATGTGCTTGTGCGTGCACCTGAGTGTCTGCCCCGCCTGCAGCAAGAAGGCGGAGAACTCAGCTTGCTGTGGAGGAGGAGGCGTGGGTATCAGTTTGCCCGGGTCGAGCTGCGCATATATAGATCTGCCGTCCTGTGGCGATTATTAACAGGGCCGCTTTCACTCTCAAGTGTCTCATCGCTTGATAAATCACAAAGACCCTCACGTCTCACTGCCGAGCTCATCAGCCTGAACGTTTGCACTGTTTCCCTTGGGTTCTGGGAATCCTCAGATCTTGGAAAGGTTGGCAGAAAGCAGGGGGACTTCTGTGGCCTCATGATGAATCCCGACTGGTTTTCTTTAAAATCCAGGACAGTGGTTATAAATATTCTGTCCAGCCGAGAGGCTCTGAGGCTCTGTTTCCAGAGGACACTGAGGAAGGAGTCCTGCAGGTGTAGGCGAACGATGACAGCTGTGTCCCACGTCACAAGAGAATTACGAGTCCGTGGCTAGAATGGACTCAAGTTTCTCTTCTTTCCCAACCAGTTCTAATGCACCTTTAGTGGCTGATCCTGCTTGTCAGCAGCCCGTAAACACACACACAACTGTGTAAGTGAGTAAGAATTTTTAAACATTCAAGAAAGTGTTTAATAACTTACATATTTTTAATGACGTGAGAATTTCTTCATTCCTGGAACATGGTCATACTTTCATTTGGTAAAATTACACGTAGTTTATATGATAGAACTTAGCATATGAACGTGTCATAGTGCTTCATCTTAAGCTGACGACTAACGTTTGTAGAGCCCCATGTATGGAGGTGGACACTGGGGCTTCGGGAAGGGAGAAAGCCACGCCAGGTCTCTGGAGTGCCCTACGCTTGCCTGAAATCCTCTTCGAAATGTCCTCGTCATTATAGTCAAACAAGCTTCTCTCCTTTGATTCTGCCCTTCGGCCATGCTTGCGTAACACTAGTGAAGTCTCCCAAAACTCCAATGAAGTCATCTGAATTTTCCCTTTGACTCTGAAAAGAGCTCTTCTTGTGCTATAGTTTTTTTGTTGTTGTTTTTTTGTTTTTAAGGGACAAGGCTAATAAACCTGGGAAGGTTTATTATAAACCTGAGGCCGTATCCTGTTGACCATGACGCTGCTGGTCTGCCTGGGCACCTCTCCAAGCTGTGGGCTAAGCACACTTCATGCTGTAATGCTGCTCAGAGGATCGATTCTCCCAGAGCTTCACGAGCCGGCCGCTCTCTGTTCCTCAGCTTGCCCGAGGAGGGTACTTTTAATCTTGTACGTAACAGGTGCTCAATAAACGTTGGTTTTAAGGATGAATGTGTGACGTGAAGGAAGCAATGACTCGACAAGACCATGAGACGGAATCCAGCGGAAACGGCTGCATTTTGCCAGACCGCTTGCTCCGAGTTTCTGGGTGACTGCCAGGAAACCGAACCTCTGTGCTCTCCGGTTAATTAGACACAGGGGATTGACCGGTAGTGCAAAAGCTTCCCCTTGGTCCTGTGACCTCATCGAGGTCATGTCACTGCTTCCTGTCCCCCTCTGGAAGGTTGGGGAGAGAAACATTACCTACCTGGGCTTTGCCGACCGAGCTTGTTTCGTAGTCAGATTGCTTTTAAACTCAGCCTGGCACATCACCATCCCCAGAAAACAGAGCGCCATCTCGCCCCACCCACCACCCACCCTCACACTTGTCCTGTTCACACCCGGCAGCCAGACCATGTTTCTGCTGTGTCCAGTTCCGTGATTGGCAACCGGCCACCGGATCCTGGAAGACCTGCCCCGCCTCCTGGCTCTCGGCGGACAGCAGGGAGGACAGAGAGGTGGCTGACCCAGCTGAGATGCTTTTCTTGCTTATGCAGGGAGTGTGCGCACTGCCAAGAGTTCCGAAGGCCTTTGTGTCCCCCGCCCCCGTGGAGACAGGCTGCATGCACTTGGCGTCCCAATGCTCCGCTTTCCTGGAAAGCTCTCTGCTTTCTCTCTACTGCCACATCCCGTTTCCTTTTCGGCTCCAGACCGATCACCGTGGGTGACATCTGGCTCAGGGTGTTCTTCACTCCAAAACCAGACTGTCGGTCACTTTTTCTCCATACATTTTTCGAAATGATGTTTACTTTTTAAGACAATTATTACAAAATTAATATATATCTATTCATGGAAGGAATTTGAGAAGTACAGGAAACAGAAGTAATCACCGCTTTGAGCTATCGGCATCCATCGGCATTTTGCTATGGATATGTCTAGATATTTTTTTTTTCAATCTGACCGCTCTATTGATTATTGGAGGAAAAAGAAACCTCCAAGTAGCATTATACCAGCTCGAATATTTGTTTAACTCTTGATTCGTTTTTATGCATTTCCCCCATTAAATTTTTTAAAGTTTTGTATAGTAATTTTAGATTTACAGTAAAGGGGCAAAGATAGTAAATATGCAGCTTTCCATAATGTTAACGTAGCCGCGGTACATTAGTCAAAACTGAGAAATTCACAGTGGCGCCACACTATTAACTGCACTACAGATCTTATTAGTATTCTACCAGTTCGTCCATTCATGCTTTATTTTTTCTGTTTCAAAATCACATTCAGGACACCAAGCTGCATTCGGTCTTTACGTTCCTTAATCTTCTCCAACCTGCGAAAGTTTCTCAGTCTTTTCTTGTTTTTCATGATCTTGGTACTTTTCAAGACTACAAATCAGGTATTCTGTAGAATGTCCCCCAATTTGCATTTGTCTGATTTTTTCTCCATGATTAGATTTAGGATATGAATTTGGGCATAGAATACCACAGAGGTGAACTCGACACCCTTCTTATTGTCTTCGTGAATGTGTATATTCATTTCATTCTATTTGACAAAAATAGAACTTCTTTCTACATCATTATGGGTCCTTCTACCACAGGAATAGAAGTACCCCGTTGATGATGGCAGTGGTCTAACCCAGATAAGACTTCAGAACCCCTCTCAACATAGTTCTCTGGGCAGCCGACTTCAGAAGGCCTGGAATTGAAACTTTTTCTCCATTCTGTACTACAACATTTTTAAAGGCTGCAAAGTGGTGTGTAGAATGATTGTGCCCTAATGTGTTTTACTAATCCTTCATTTGAGTCTCCATTGTTTTTTTTCTCCTCCTTTTCATTTTTTCATTTTTTTAAAGGAAAAATTCCTAGTACTATTATTATTGAATCGAAATGAATAAATATTTTTAAGGTTTTTGAAGCATATTTTCAAATTGACCCCAGAACATTTTCATGGATTTATATTTCCCCAATAGCAATGAAAATGTCATTTTCCTAAAACTTTTTCAAAATTTACTATTACAATGAAAACCAACAAGTAGCAAACTGACATTTGACAGTTAATCTTTTTATTGTTTTTATCTGAACTTTATAAATTACTATGGGGATTGAACTTTCTTTTATAGGTTTATCAGAGGTTTATATTTAATATTTTTTATACTACGTGTGTCCTTTGTCGATTGGGTGATGTTAGCGGTTTTCTCATTGATTTGTAAGAGCCCGTTATAAATCAAAACTATCAATCACGTGTCATATCTGTTGTAAAGTGCTCCCAACCTGAAGGTTGTCTTTAAATTGTGTTTGTAGTGTTTTTAGCATACAGAAGTTTTAAATTTTTATTTAGTGAGGGCCTACGTTCAGTTTTTCCCCAAATAATTAACCAATCATCTCAGCCTCATTTATTAAGCAAACTTCTCTTTCGACACTGATTTAAATGCCACGTTTGCTTGCAATTCCTTTCTCCTACAACCCGAGTTTTCTTTCACTGGCATCTATTTTGTTCCACAGAATTATGTATCAAATTTTGCATTTCTACTTCCTTGCGTCTTTAATACAGTTTACTATTACGTAGAACAAGATCTTCTTATTATCCTAGTTAAAAAAAAATAATTCTCACTAGTCAAATGATACTTTTTTCTTTCTGATGAATTTTAGGATTAGACAAGTTTTAAAAATCTCACAGGAATCTTCATTATAATTAAATTAAGCGTACGCCATGGGTTCATTGGGAGAGAATTTGCCAGCGTTACCATATTCAATCTTTTTATTCATTTTTGTGCTCTTTTACTTTAGTCACATACTTTATATCCTTGTGGGAATAATTTTGCTTTTCTCTGAGTTTCTATGTCTTAGATTCACTAGTCAAATTTTAACTGCCCAGATCAAACCAGACCATAATGCAAGGAAGGGGCTACAGAAAAACGCTCTTTGAACTATATCAGTCTGGGCTGGAGATAAGGAGAAAAAAGTGGCCGAAAGTTCTTGTCCAAGAAAAGGTAATTTGCATAAAGAAAAGCAATTTTAAAAAGGCATTGTGCCAGAGTGTGGCCGAGCAGGCTTCTGGGAGCTAGGCAGTCTCGGCTTCAGCTCCCAGGTCCTCCAGTCCCAGCCTGGGGTGCGACTCCCATGGGACCTGGCACCTTTATAGTGGGGTGGAGATAGAGATCCTGCAGAGCTGCTGAGCCTGGAGCTTGTGTGGGTGAAGTGTCCAGTATAGTACCTATGTAATAACTATTATATATAATAAGACCTTATTATCTATATTGAATATAACAAACTATTCTATATATTATTTTATGTAAATATATGTATTTGATATATATACCAAACCCTAACAAAAGGTTATAGGACTACCTTGTTTTATTGCACTTCTTTTTATTATGCGTCGCAGATACTATGTTCTTTTTGCAAATTGAAGGTTTGTGGCAACGCGGGATCGAGCAAATCTGTCGGTGCCATTTTCCCAACAGCATTTGCTCACTTCCTGTCTCCGTGTCCCATTTTGGTAATTCTCCCAATATTTCAGATGTTTTCATCATTATTATATTTGTTGTGGTCATCGGTGATCTTCGATGATACCGTTGTAATTGTCTCTGTTGTCTGAGACACAACAACATTAAAAGTAGGCCGATTAATGTGTTCATTAATCGTTAATAATGGCCTCTAAGTGTTTAAGGGAAATGAGAAGTCACATACCTCTCACTGTGAATTAGAATTTTAGCAGCAGAACCCCCTTCAAATTAAAATCTTAGACAAGCTCTACTATATAATGACAGATATAGAGAACGCTGGAGAAGGTGTGGAACCTCTGAGAAATCTTAGCTGATGGTGATTATTATGCCATTGAAATGCCCAACAGAGGGAGAAGGGAGTGATATCATTTTCCAAAGCCCACGGTGGAAACAGAAACGAAGTCCTCTGGGTCTCTAAGTGGACGGGGAGGGCATGCCTGGGCTGCCAGAGGTCACCGTCCATGAACTTCCGGCTTATGGACACCCCAAGGCCACACAAGAGAAGGACATAAATAACTAGACAGAATCTCATCTTTTTCTTCTTTCAACATTTTCGTATAATAATAATTAAAAAAAAAATACATTGCATTATAATTTTTTCATCTTCTTTTAAGAACTTTGCACTCAGTCACGCCAAGTTTTTACAAAGCCTCTTCGGTTCTTCTCTCTGAGGAGGACTCTGCCGAGGCCCCCCGAGTTGCTTTCCCACAGGGACAGAGCTAAGGTGGTCACGGTGGCCCTGCCCAGGTTTCCCCCCACCCCCGCCTTCAAGGGCGGCTCACCCAAAGCCCGGGTTTGCAGAGTTCTGAGTGGGTGGTGTTTTTCTTTTGATATCAGATAAGAATAAAAACATGTTAGAAAAAATATATTGTTCTCTCGACTTTAAAAAAGTGTCTTCTTTTACTGGTTCCCCAGAAAGCTTTCTCTTCAGAGCCTACGCACTTTCATCCTTGGGTTCAGTTTTTTTTTTCAGGGCAAAACTAGTGCCAAATTAAGTCTTATCTTTGTGTTTGGTTGTCTTTCTTACTCTCCAAAAGCATTTACCTGCTGCCCGGAAAAAAGAGACCACTTGCTCCTCTGCTGGTCCTGCTGACTTACTGTTTTGTCTTTGCTCTGGGGCCCAGGGGAGATGGAAGCAGTGAAAACTTGTACCTCCTCTCCCCACAAGACAGACTAAGTTAAGGCAAGACAGACTAAGTTAAGGCAGAAGGCACTTGAGGAGCCTGTCAGACAGTTGCCCCTCTGTGAGGCTGGGGTGCCCCCTATGCTTTCCTAGACTCCCCAGGGCTATAGGGATGAGCTTGATGGAAGGATAACCAGCAGAACTGAAGGACTGTGCCTCAAGACACTGATGTCATTGCCTTGGTCAAGGTTACTTTGGTTGCAGGTAGGAGAAAGCCATGTTGAACTAGCTTCGGCCAAAGTGGAGAGCAATTTTATTGGAGAGCATTTATTGGAGAGCAATTTTAGAGAAGCCTGGGTACACAGGCCTCTTTAGCGCTCCATCTTTCATTTCTCCATTCTTTCCTTCTCTCTCTGCAGACAGGTTTCTGTTGCTTTGTCTGGGGGCTAACTGGCCCAGGCTGAGACCAATGCATTCATCCCGATTCTAAGCTCCAAGGAGAGAGAATCTGATTGTCTTCATTTAGATGAACCGTGGCTGGCAAGGTCATTGTCATGTACTAGAAAGACAGCTCCCAGGGGATTACTGAAAATAGACCCTTAAGTTATCTGTTATCGAACTGAGCGTGTCCCTCCAAATTTCTGCACCTTTCTACAACAGCTCCCTTTGTCCTGGCATTGCTGTGGCCCTGACGATGGAAATGGCTCAGACATCAAGAAACAGAATAGAAGAATTCCTCCCGGCCACCAGGGCTCCCGCGGCCATTCCAATCGCCAGCTGAAATACCTGGTAAGTGTCTGATACCACCCAAGGCTCTGAAGATTTGGGTACAGCCCAGAGACAACTTGAGGCTCAGTAGGCTCAGTTTATGTGCTGAGACACATTTAAAAATACACAGTCCAAAATTAATTAAACTTAGTTAAAACCCAATTATAATTTTTGCTTGCAAAAAGAGTTAAGGAATGTAAATGGGGAACAAATTCCTAACTCCCCAAACCCTTCTGGATTCTCTTTGTCTCTTCCGGCAGATAGTAGATGTCTCAAAACGTCTCACTTGCCAGATTCCCTCTGAACACTTCCCGATGCTCAGTTGCCTTGTACCGCTCCTGGAGCCCATGTTTCCTGTGGCACAAACATTTTATAATTTGGCCGATAAAGCCTAAACTCTTTTTTAGAGGGCGGTGAAAGGGAAAATTTGAGTAGATGAAGACAAAATTATATAGTTTTTCAGTTACAGTTGACATTCGATATTATTTTCTATTAGTTTCAGGTGTACAGCATTAGCTATTTATATAATTTATGAATCATCACCCTGATAAATCTAGTACTCATCTGGCACTAAACATAGTTATTACAATATGATTGACTACATTCCCTATGCTGTACTTTACAGCCCCATGACTATTTCGTAACTACCAATTTGCACTTCTTAATCCCTTCCCCTTTTTCATCTGTTACCCCAATCTTCCTCCCATGTGGCAACCATCAGTTTGTTCTCTGTATCAATGAGTCTATTTCTGTTTTGTTAGTTTGTTTATTTTGTCCTCAAGATTGCACATATAAGTCAGATCACATGCTATTTGTCTTTCTCTGTCTTATTTCACTTAGCATAATACCTTCTAGGTCCATCCATGGCATCACAAATGATAAGATTTCATTCCTTTTTTATGGCCAAGGAATATTCCATTGTATATATGTACATTTTCTTTATCCAATCATCTATTGATGGGCACTCAAGTTGCTTCCATATCCTGACCATTGTAAGGAAGAAATTATCTTGAGCAGGTTGGGGGTGGAAGGAGAGATTGGACATATCTCCATCATGGAGAGATGGATGGGACCAGGCATTTACCCTGCTTGGCAAAGGAACCTGACAGGGACACAGATCAAAAGCCAGTACAGCCTTCCTTGGGGTTGGGGGTGCATCAGGGGAAGCCACACAGATGTCTGAGGGGTATGTCAAGAAGAATAGGATTTCACAAGGGGTAGACTGCATCACGTGGCCCAACCATGATGACTCCAGAATCCTCCGTCTGAGTTGAAAGACCACGTTTTTAACCACTGAACTGCACTACTGCTCTTAACTGAAAAATCACTTTCTTCAAATTTTACCATCTATGTCTAGAACATGGGTCTCAGATCACAGAACCCATTGGACCTCGCAACGATCATAGCGGAAAATGACCGGACTCTAAACTCAGGATACTGTTATTTTCCATCTCACACATCCGGAAGAGACAAGATAGCTGAGATGTCTGTCTTTCTTTCTCAAGAAATTAAACTAGAATTCGAAAGAGATTTATAATGCCTTGACAAGGAAGCCCAGTTCTCTCCTTCCGGGAAGGACATTGTCTCACTGCCCGGGAACCGCTCTGCCCAGTGACAGTTTGCAGAACTCACCCTCTGCTATTGGCTGGAGAGAGCCCTTCTCTGAACCGAGCTGCTGAGTATTCCAGACTGCTTCTGGGAGAAGTGTGTTCCGGTGAGTGGAGAAAGAGTGAGGCAAACCACATTTGAGGGGTAGCTGTCAAAAGGCCATCCATCCATTCCCGCGTGTATTCACGATCCTTTTGGATTCTCAGATTTTCCGATTAACCACTTGGCAGCTTGCTGCAGTGGAGACTGCTCAGTCTCCATCTCTGAATGAAAGCGGAGCTCGGTTCCCCCACCCACACACCGCCTGGGCGCTGGCCCGCTGCCCGGGGCTGGGAATGCTGCTAAGTGCTCGATCAATATTTGTTGAATCTCGAATAAATTCACCTCCTGAAACCTGCTCAGAGATGGCGAATGGACAGAGGGAAGTGAAAGTGCCCTTCTTTTCTCCTCGGCCATCGATTTGGTGATTATGTTAGAAATTTGGTTATTATGCACATTAGCATGCGCTCAGACCTGGATGGAAACCCATCCATTAACCAGGATGAAATCTAACATATTCCACAGCTCTTCTTGCATTTCTTGGGTGCGGGTTTTAGGGGTTTTAAAATACTGCATCTACAAAACTGAAAGCTAGAAAAACTCCAAGGTGATGTAAGATGGATCTGAACCAGAAGGTGTGGTCTTGACCCTCGAGGGTGCATGTGAGCGATGCCGAGTCACCGCCACATAGACCGTCATAGAGGAACCCAGGCCTGCATGAGGTCGGCGTAATGAGACCATCCTTCTGGCCAGAGGAGGTGATGACAGTATTTATGTACGGGGTGGGCGTTCATTTATTTATTTACTCTTTCACGAGGGAATATTTCTGGACACTACCCGAGCTCAGCACTGAGACTAGGATGAGCGAGATTCAGTTCCTGACCCCAAAAGCTCCCAGCACTGTCAGAGTAGACAAGTCAGCTGGCACTTACGGTACGAGTTGGTGCTGCTCTATGTGACAAGCAGGGGAGCCTTAGATGCACGTGGGGGCGGATCCAGCTGAACTGGCTGGATGGATCCTACGGGAGGCTTTCTGGAGGTGGTGTCTCTGGACCTGAATCTTGAAGAATGAGTCAGACAAAGACGGCGAAGCATATTTCCAGGCAGAAGGAACGGCATGAAAGAGCTTTGGGAAAAGGAGATTTGGCTTTGCTGTAGTGAGAGAGCCCAGGGGTGAGGCCATGACGGCTGAGGGCTTGGTGGGCCGACGGAGGCTGGAGGCGGGAGTCCCGGTGAAAAGCATTGAGGTGCCATTTGGCTTAGACGCTGGAAATGAACGAGACAGATGGAGAGACCTATAGATAATCTGGGTGTCAGTAGGTCCGAGCTGGGACTTTTCCGTGTGTCTCTGGGCGCAGGAAGAAGGCTGCAGTAGCTAGAAGTGGTAGCGACCAATGCTAGATGCCCAGGGCTGTGAAGGGGGTGAGATTTTGCCCCCACCGCGTGGATGCTGAAGGAAGATGTAGGAATCCTGAGTTAGGGACCACAGGTTTTATTACTCAGCAGTAGCAGGATCTGGAGTGTCGGCAAGGTCATATCAGTTCCCTGAGCCCCACCCAAGGCCCACAGAGGCCACACAGGTGGGTCTCGTTAGACACCCTCCCCACCCCATGCAGCGGGTTACACACAGGAAGCAGCGCTGGGCCCGGGGAGCCCACCACCTACAGAAGCCTGTTCTTCGTCTCGGGGAGAGACGGGGTCTCCTACCTTAAGGAGGCGTGCTGCAAACACAACCCCAAGGAACAGCCTGGGACCAGCTAAAGAGAGACGAAGGCCTTGGCAGGGGGTGTGGAGGGGCCAGAGGCCTGTGGAGAAGGGTCTCCCAGTGTTGGAAAGGAACTTTATTGTCAAATGTTTTAAGGACGTTGAATCGAAGATAAGCAATTCGGGATTTATGCTGTAAGCAGAAGGAACCACTGAAACTTGTTTGGTGTAAGAACTATTAAATGGGGGCGTTTAGTCTAGAAATGGGGGTGGAGCTGGGGCCGAATGAAGACATCCATACATTTCTGGGTGTCCCTTCCACAGAGAGGTAAAATCTCTGTCCCCTCCCCCGGAAACTGATTTGATGGGAGTCACGTTTGGACTTGGAAGCTGGAGGCTTCCACTTCCTCCACCGTGGGACCCTCTCTGGGGCCTTGGGCCGTGTAAGATGACAGAGTCCTCTGACATCGCCACGCTGGAAAGGCCACATCTAGGTGTGCCAGCTTCCAGGCAGCCCTGCCACAGTGCCAGATTGTGGGTGAAGCTCTCTGAGACCCTCCAGACCGGACCATCTCCCAGAGTGACCTAAGTCAACGGTTCTTACCTGTCCTACCAGCATGACCTTGGGCAACTGAATTAATCTCTCTGAACCTTGGTTTCTTCCTACAAAATGGATACGGTAGTAGGATTTTTGAGAGGATTGAATGATGTCATATTTTAAAACTTTACAAAAGGCTTGGCACAAGATCTGGTATACAGTGAGAGCTCAGTAAATACTAGCTGCTGGAGTTATCACACACACACACACACACACACACACACACACACACACACACACAAGCATTTCAGGGCCTCTCTTCCTTTGCGATTCTAAAACCTATGTCTGGTTCCCGTGTGGCCGCCAGCACCAGGTTCGGCCTCTGCTCAGCCTCCCTGGGTTGAACCATCCAGCTGGACAGTGCAGTAGCACCCAGGAGCTGCAGGTGTGGGTTGCTAGGGCTCAGAGTTGCCTCCTTTCTTCCAGAATTGTCCTTATTCCAATAGGAATCCCCTCTCTGAGGAGATCCCTCCAAACCCAGCTGATGAGGGACTGGCATGAAGTAAAAAAGTCTGGCCTCTTTGTGTCATGGTGGCCTGAGTCCCCCCTGGAAAGGCTGAAGCTAGACACCATCTGAGAGCACATCCCACGCTTTACCTTTCTCCCTTGTCTTGAGAGTACCTCCTCAATAAATTGGGTGCACCAAATCCCTGCCTCAGGCTCTTGGCAGCTTGTTGGGAACATGACTCAAGACTGACAGCCTGCTCTGTCCTTAATTCAGCTGCCCCTCAGACCTAGTCTGCCAAGCCCAGCTCCATCTCGTGGAGCCCAGCAGGACAACTCTTGCTCCCAGCCCAGGCCCTCAGGTCTAGCATCGGAAGGGGAGCCAGAGCCCTGCTAAAGCGGGGGCGGTGTTTAGATAATGCTCAGCTCACAAGGCCCTCCAACCCCTCCCCTGACTTCTTTCTCCAGGCCACATTCGTACCTCGCCCGTGACCCATTCTGCTTCCCTGGGCCATCTTATCTCTCTGTCTCTCATTCGGCCATGAGCGCCCAGGGGGCAGGACCTGCAGCTGAGTGGTTTCTGCATCCCCAGCATGCAACATGGGCCTGCACGCAGCAGGTGTCCAGGATATATGAGGAACTGCATTTCCTTGGAATGAAAGCGGTTACAGCCAGGATCACCAAAGAAAGCAGACAGTAAGTAAATGGCCAAAGGGAAGGGTCCTGTGGGGACGCACCGGGAGAGGGGCCACCTGGCGAACGGAAGACCCCAAAGGGAAGAAGCCGCCAGTGACTGGGTGGGATTCGTCCCAGACGCGATGCCGCATGTGCTCCATACATTCTCACGGAATTCTTAAAACCTTCTTTGGTACGAATTATTGTCTCCATTTTACCGATGAGGTCACTGAAGCTCCGAAAAATTAAGTACTTGGCCAACAGCAAGTGTGAGCAGGTGGCAGAGTCAGGTTTCGAGCCCTTGTCTGACTGTTCTGTCTCCACCACCACGGGCTCTTCGATAACAACCTGACGAGCTCGGCACTGCTCTTCCAGGAGCCTGGGGCCCGGCGAACCCCAGAGCAGAAAGGGCTGGCGTGGTGTCGGGGGCAGATCGCCTAGGCTGCTGGAGGGAGGAGGACGAGGAGCTGGGAAACGAAGCCACTTTTTCGGAAATGAACCTTTTACCGGAGGAACGACAGAGTCGGGAGCATCGCAGTGTCGCCCCAAGGAGCCTGGCAACGATGGTGGGCTGATGCAGCTGACGGTCCAGAGACACCCGGCTGGACTCCTGATTCACTGAGACCCCTGACTCGGGGCAGACAGGAGGCCTGGGCGCAGAGCTGTGTGACTCTCCCTGAGCGACGTTTCTCATCACTGGAGGGCATGGGGTGGCTGTGAAGGTTTCTTCCAGCTCTGAGGCCGCGATTCTCAATCAGTGAAAGGTCTGACATTTCCCAGCCCTCTTTGCTCCTCTCTGTGTAAATCCTGGGCCGACAACCAGTGACCCACGTCCCTCGGCTCAGCCAAGGCGGCAGAAAGCCTGACTTTCTCAGACCTGAAAAGAGCTGACAGGCTGTTCTCTGGGGTCCCCTCTGCAAGGACCATTGACAAGAGCTGGAAGAGTCAGCCTTTGGCACGGGAGCCTTCTCGAGTTGTTCCACAAAGGACCTCTTCTCTTTCCCAGGCGTGATGACAAATACTGCTGCTCCCTCTGGCTGTAAGGGCCAGGGGTGCGGACAAGTTTCCCATGCCTGGCTGTTAGGAAAATCGCAAGCACAGAAAAAAAAATGTGCCTGGGCTTTTTTGGCTGTGCTTCTTGACTTGATGCCAGATGGCCTCTGGGTTCAAAATTCCATCGCTATCGACTATCTGGGTAATTTCTGTTTGACTGTCTTGCAAGAATAGCTGTCTTGGCAACAGATTGTTATCAGTTCCTTAATGATTTGTACGGAGAAACAGTTTCATTTATGCTGAAAACCAGGGGCCTGAAAGCTGGACCTGGCTGACCTCCGCGTCCCCGGTCTCCGCATGGACTGTACTGTCTTGAGAGGTGGAGCTGGGTTTGACAGCCAGTTTTGTGTGTTAAGCAGCAAAGGCCAGGCCAGTGGTGCTGGGATTCCCAATGTCACCCACCTCCAGCAGTGAACTTGGTTAAGCCACCTGGAACCAGCTGTGATGACTGTAAGATTATCATCCACTATTATCAAATAGGACTTTACACTTCCCCGGGACCCTGGGCTGCTCAGGGCCCTATCTGCTTTGAGTCGATGCTTCCTCTTCCTAGTGCATTTAAAACAAGCTTCCTGTTCACGCCAGAGCCATGCTGTTTGGGTTTGGACTAGAGCTGGAATATTTGATTGAGTGAGGTATACTATTACCTTTCTTCTGAGGACATCAAATACCCTATTAAATGTTCGCTGGCCATGCCTTCTCGTGACACCAACGCAAGGCGTATCCCACATCCGCGTTCTAGCTACCTACAACCTAGCACCAGTTACTGACATAGTCAGTGAGAATGTGGAACCCCAGCTCGGCTGCTCTGTAGTTTATGGGTTTTGGCAAGTTACTTGACCGCTTTGCACCTATACTAATTTTCTCAACTGAAAATGAAAACAATGTCCATTACCACCTGTCCTTGATAAAATAAATATGATAATGCGTGAAAATGTTCAGCGTCCTTAAGAAATGATGTTTATTGAAAGTTTGAAGAATCTCAAACCGTGAATAACTTATTACATAATTAAATTAGCTGATTACAACCTACTACTCATAAAACAAATTGATTAAGCATGAAACAAACTATTTAAAAGTTTATTTAAATAAAAGTATTTATTGCACAGAAAGATTCTTCTTTAGAACTTCCCCAAATTGCTCGTATCTAATTGCATTCAACTCTTCCTAAGACGTTGCTCATGGCATGCTGTTTTCCCGTACTCAAATGTTTTCATTCTTTTTCCGTGTGCTGGGGGAACTCTGAGGCCCTGGGTTCACCTCAGATCCAACCCCATTTTTTTATGAATCCCTGCTCAGCACACCCCAACTTCAGGAACATTTGTCAACTCACTGGTCTTGAAATCGCCCTCTGTAACCCTAAGAAGAAGGGACATCCTGTTTCTTAAGCTGCTGGGACTTAGAAGGAGCAAGTCATAAAAAGGCATATGGGAGGAGGAGCGGGCTGCGTGTGACGAGGGGGACACTGGGGTGATGGGAGGGGTTGAGAGGTGGGTAGACGCCTGCTAGGGGTGACGGCCAGAAGTGATTGTTGATCGATAACGAGAAAACGAATACAAACACTAAGAAACACAGCTACAAGAATAAGGCTTTTGGTGGAGGGGCCCAGAATCCTACATCTCTTTATAACCCATACAGCATTGTTCCATTAGAGTGAGCAGGACATTCAAATGTAGGGACGCTGATTTGGTAAAAGTTTAAATTAGGTTCTGGTAAAACAGTTGGAAGGAAAACTGATCATCACTTTGGTGTTCAGACAGTGCTTAGCTGTTTTCTCTTTTTTGTTTTCTACTTGGAATTGCCTGGCATATTGCTTAGAAAAACATATGTATGTCTTTATAAAGTGTTATTTATATAGTATACATACATATTTATTATCTCTTTTATTACTTACTTCTTTTTTCTAACATGTCTCATGCTTAAATCCCTGTGCTGGCTTCACTGTTCCAACAATTAGCCTTCTGTTTTGATCATTCCCCAATTTCCCCAGATCCTTCCAGCACATAGGATGGGGGCAGCTGACAAGAGAGATTCATGTCTGACACCTGTTTCTAACGGTACCTGGAGTCTCCAGTTATACCGCAGAGACCAATGTCAACGCTTCCTACTTTGAAAGTCAGACCTACTGGAGCCCCAGGGCCTGAGGCGGAGGTAAGGTGGCTGGGGGGGAGGCACAGGCCTTTGCAGACCAGACGTGACTATCCGGAGTTCCGCAGACCCGGAAAGGAAGGAAATCCTGATGGTTTCAAAAGAGCAGAAAGAGAAGCAAGACTCCGCCCCAAGCATAAGCTTGTATTTAAATATCGGTAGCATCTTCCTAAGGCTGGACATGGAAAACATTAGCATTTGAGGGGATCGTGCTATGGTGGCATGATAGGCCAAGAAGAGGAATAGCTAGTAGGGTGGACTGCCCCTTGGGGCTGCACAAGGCTGCCAGTCTCGAGGGACACTGGGTGGAATCTGACAGTCGAATTTTTAACTTCTGTTCTACACTGAAATCTTCTTATGTCACGCTAAAGCTTCGGTAAAGTTTACTGAACACAACTGTCTCGTGTCAGTTGTGTTTGAGAGAATAAAGGAAGGGGCTTCGGCCTGCACTTTGGGGTGACGCTGACCTGGAAGAGGGGTCCAGCACAGAAAAGCCCAAAGGCTCAACAGAGGAGCCTGATGAGTCAGGGGAAACCTGGAGCAGTGATAGAGAGAGAGAGAGAGAGAGAGAGAGAGAGAGAGAGAGAGAGAGAGAGAGGAGACACTCGAACCTCAACCTCAGTTATTCCCATTTTCCCTGTTGGCTTTTCACACCCTCTCCCCACCGTTCACAGTCTCCGTGTCTCCCTTTTAATTTCCACTCTGTTCTGTTCTCTCCTTTCGGAACAAAGACGCTGGACGTTAGACCCGAAAGTAATTTTGACGATATCTTAGGAGCAGACTGTGGGCCCCGTTTCTTCTCCTATATTCACTCGGGGCTGCCTTCCTGCTGAAATAGTCCAAGAGTGCATGCCGATTTTGCAAGAATAAATAGTTTGGGTTCAAATAAATCTCGTGTTCAATTTTTCATGTCTGGACATTTTGTCACATATCTGTTCTAATGGCAAGAATTCATATCCCTGAGGCCTTCTTTTCACCATTTAAGATTTTCAAGAAGATAATTTAGCCTCAGTACTGGTTGCCAGATTGACAGCCTTACAAACAAGAGGTGAAATCCAATCTGGATGGAGCCTGCACCCACTGTCTATTTTTAGGGAAAAGATTATTCACCCATATGGCCAGCTGGGAATAGAGCAGTGCTGGGGGTTGGTGGGGGTGGGGTAGGGATTTAAAACAGTCTTGACCCTAAATCTCCTGCTCTCATTGGGGGACGGGAGGTAGAAGAGACAGGAATTGTTTGGGTTTGAGAGGGGTGCGATGTAGTTTTCCAGAAACCACCAGGTATTTTGCAGAGTGATATAAATAATCTTTCCTTCTAAAAATAGCCCTCCTAGAAGCCAGAGGCCTGGGTTTAATTATAGGCACAAAGTATTGAGCATGTACCAAGGTACCAAGGCCCAAGCTGGTTCTTTGCAAATGTTATCTGGTGTAACCCTGACCCAGCCCCTCGAAGCAGGTATTTCTCACTTGACAAGTGAGCGCGTTGAAGGTCTGGGAAGGAATTCAAAGCCTACATGTCATTTAACCTCCATCGTTTCCATTTTCCTCAAATCTCCTAGGCCAGAAGGTCCAGAACTTTGCTGCACATCAGAATAAATGAAGAAGTTTTTTAAAAATGCACATTCTTGGGATTTATCCCAGTCCTGCTGAATCACGGTGGTTGGGCAGGGGTAGAAATATTTTTTAAGGCCCCAAGATGATTCGGATGCACAGCTCAGTTTGAGAACTGCTGGCCAAGATATAAATGGGGACAGGGTGATTCCAGGAAATGCCACCTCCACATTCTTCTGCCTTGGGCCACGAGTGACCTCTAGCTGCCTTGGACGTCTCCCAGTTCCTTCACTAAGGCAAATAAATTCCCTCTGAACTCAGAGCTTTCTCGTCTGCTTGCGGGACGTCCTCCGACCCCCTGCTCTCCCTCATGCCTCAGCTCAAATGTCATCTCCTCGTGGAAGTCGCCCTGCCCACCCGGTCCACCTGGACAGGGTGACATGCCTCTGCGCTGCCCTCTCAAAACCCATCACGGTCTGCAATTGTAAATCGTGTGAATTTTTAAAATGCCTGTCGGTCCCATCTGTTAGATAGTAAGCATCCTAAACGTGAGGACGAGGTATGTTTTACTCCCAATGGTACCTCCTGGGCCTCCTGTGTCTGAGGGAGAGATGGAGGGAGGGAGGGGATGAGCGGGCAAGCCGGGGCAACTGGAGGCCAGAAATGGAGAACTGGGTCTTAGTCCCGGTTTCGTGCCAATCTGCTACACGACAATTTGGCGAGCGCCTCCTCCTCCTCCTCTCTGAGATGCTGTTTCCTCGCCTGATAGAAGAGGGGGCTCCATTAGACCACAGTGCCAAACTCCGGGAAGTGTCAGAGAGGCTTAGGGAGCTTGTGCAACGTCGGGCCCAGCTCCTGCAGGTCCGCCTTCAAAGCGAGCCCCCGGAGATGGTGAGGCAGGTGGGTCTGGGCAGGGGCACACGTTAATAAACACTGAGCTGGACTCCGAGGTCCTCTCTGGTTATGAAAATTTGTAATTCATTCAGTTAGGACACAGTTCCTCAGATCCGGGCATGAGGAAGACAAAAAGGGCTGAGAAAAAGTGTTGACTTCTCAGAACGTACATTC
>NW_011888856.1:3446278-3448363 GCF_000151845.1 Pteropus vampyrus
GGGCCTGGGGCTGCTCAGCAAGGGGCTCAGGGCATGCCATGGCCAGCCACTGCTGCCTGGGGCCTGCAGACCTTGGAAAGTTTTTAAGAAAGTCTGCAACAAGGGTGGAGGGCCTGCACCTGCAGGCCGTGTGGGGGAGGGCTCAACATAGGCAAAATGGCGCCCACCTGAGGCTGCGTGGGAAAAGGGCTCAACACAGGAAAGATGGTAGCCATCACTCCAGCCCTTGCTCTGAAGCCATACAACTTAGTTTCTCCCTGGACATCTCTGGCAACTTTTTAAATGCTGTGCCTTCGTTGGAGCCCAGGGTGGGTGTTTGTGAGCGAGTGAGTATATGCATAGCCCCTTTAAGGGGATACCTGGGTCTACAGCAGCCCTGTCTCACCGGGATAGAATCCCCATGGATTTTCACAGCCAGATGTAATAGGGGCTCCTCTTCCTGGTTCTGGAGCCCTGGGTTGGGAAGCCCAATGTGGGGCTGGGGACCCTTGTTCTTCAAAGGAGACCTCCGCAGTGGAGATATCCCTCCCACTTTGGGTGTGGGACCAGCTTGTTTTGAGTCTCCGCCCCTCCTACCAGTCTCAACGTGGCTTCTTCTTTAGATCCTGAGTTATAAGACTTCTGTTCAGCTAGTCTTCAAATGGTTCTCCAAGTTGATTGTTGTATAATTTCATTGTAATTTTAATGTGGTCTTGGAAGGAGGCAAGCGTAGCATTAACCACTCCACCATTTTGACTGGAACCTCCAATTTACCATTTTTCAAGATATGGAAGTGGATGGGAGTCGAGGTCGGCCTGGGTGGATCCAATGTGCTTGGCCTGGGGAACAGGCTTGTATAGTCAGGACTTCAGGTGCAGCTCTTGAGCTGAGCCCTGATTCTTCTACCATACCACGGTCAATGTTTTTAAGGGATTCTTCATCTTGCTGTAGCCTTGGGCCAGCTAACTATGGCTACATAGGGTAATATTTTCAGTCAGCACAGCTGAAGGGCCCTCATAGCATGGTTTCTGCTTGTTAGAGTGGTGGGTGGGTCCTTAGCACTTCCTATGGCTTCACTCAGTCACACAAACCAGCCCCTTTCTTCAGCTCCTTTGCAGAAATGGTTTTTGTGCTTTGGGCTTTACTCTTTGGATGCCATGGAACACAGTGTCCAAGAGGATTCGTGGAAAGCAAGCTGCTTTTTTGTTTTTGGCAGACACTGAGGTTACCTTGCTGTTTGCACTATAGAGACACTATAAATGTTTTTCTGAGTGATCCTCTGCAGGTTCCTGTGACATTTCATGATCTTCCAAGTGAGTAACCTGACAGCACAAACACCGATACTGAAGAAAAGAACTCATGAGAAGTGTCCTGTAAGGTTCAGTAATAGTATGGAAATATGACCACTTTCATGAGTCCATATGTTGGACACTAAAACAATAAGGACACTTCTCCATCTCGAATAATAAAATCTTTTTTCTTTTTAATTTTTTTGGCAGTCTGCTAACGAGTACTTTTAGACTGACTAGTTCTAGTTCACTTTTGTCTTCTCTGTGCGGACTTGGGTGTGAGCATGTATTTGTGTGTTTTTAACCTTAATCCTTGTTATAATGTTTCCAAAATACACTGGAGATGGAGTTACTCTTCTGAACTGCTTGCTCTCATTTTAAGCATTAGAGATGTCCTAGGAACCCTATCAGGGCAGAAGATTCATCAGACGAGATGGATTAGGGTCTAACGGCCCTCTTGTCGGTTCGAGCTCACACACTGTGAGCATCAAGAGAAAAGCAGTCAGGAAGTAACTTGGTCATATCAAGGTTCTTTGCTTTTGTGGATTTGTTGAAACTTGATGCTATGGCCTGTTTTTGTAGTTCTCGCCATTGTTTTTATTTATTTGTTTGTTTGGTTATTAATTACTGTTTTATCTTGGATTTGAAGGCTTTGCATTTTCTAACAAAGCAATATGTTTGTCTGTTGGCATTCATGGCCTGAGTTATGGTGGCATGGGACAGCCCTCCTTATGGCTGATGGGCCACATCCATCCAGCCTCTCACAAGGCTGTGTGCGCAGCAGTATCTGAGTGTATGTCAGGGGGACAGTTGTCTT